>NW_023995014.1:0-174564 GCF_015586225.1 Lucilia sericata
TCTAGTCTATAGTCTAGTCTATAGTCTAGTCTATAGTCTAGTCTATAGTCTAGTCTATAGTCTAGTCTATAGTCTAGTCTATAGTCTAGTCTATAGTCTAGTCTATAGTCTAGTCTATAGTCTAGTCTATAGTCTAGTCTATAGTCTAGTCTATAGTCTAGTCTATAGTCTAGTCTATAGTCTAGTCTGTAGTCTAGTCTATAGTCTAGTCTATAGTCTATTCTATAATCTAGTCTATAGTCAAGTCTATAGTCTAGTCTATAGTCAAGTCTATAGTCTAGTCTATAGTCTAGTCTATAGTCTAGTCTATAGTCTAGTCTATAGTCTAGTCTATAGTCTAGTCTATAGTCTAGTCTATAGTCTAGTCTATAGTCTAGTCTATAGTCTAGTCTATAGTCTAGTCTATAGTCTAGTCTATAGTCTAGTCTATAGTCTAGTCTTTAGTCTAATCTATAGTCTAGTCTATAGTCTAGTCTATAGTCTAGTCTAGTCTAGTCTATAGTCTAGTCTATAGTCTAGTCTATAGTCTAGTCTATAGTCTAGTCTATAGTCTAGTCTATAGTCTAGTCTATAGTCTAGTCTATAGTCTAGTCTATAGTCTAGTCTGTAGTCTAGTCTATAGTCTAGTCTATAGTCTAGTCTATAGTCTAGTCTATAGTCTAGTCTATAGTCTAGTCTATAGCCTAGTCTATAGTCTAGTCTAGTATATAGTTTAGTCTATAGTCTAGTCTATTGTCTACTCTATAGTCTAGTCTATAGTTTAGTCTATTGTCTACTCTATAGTCTAGTCTATTGTCTACTCTATAGTCTAGTCTATAGTTTAGTCTATTGTCTACTCTATAGTCTAGTCTATAGTTTAGTCTATAGTCCAGTCTATATTTTAGTATGTAGTTATAGTTTTGCATAAATTTTGTCAATTCGATCATGAAATCAAGCAGTAATGAGTAGATCGTTTTCTTATGTAAATTAAATTTTGTCAGTGTATGATTTACATTTTTTTAATTGCATATTTTCTTTTTGAGAAGTTCACTAACATTTAACCTTTTTTGCTTTAATATATTTGTGAATTTTTAAAAATTTTTAACAAAGTTTATTTAACTTATTTCATGCGATCATTTACAGAGTAACTTAAAATAATCTATACAAGATATAAGAAAAGTTAGTGGAATATTGTTAAGCTTTGGTATTTTTAAATTAATTGTAGGTATAGAGTTAAAAATTTTAAAATTTTCAAACGTAAAATAATTAAAAAAATGTAAAAAAAAAACCAAGTTGAGATCTACGAAATTTATTAGGTTCTTAGAACAAATTGTTAAAGTTACAAACGAAATGACTAAATTATTAAATCCGTTGAAGGGTAACTACTATAGATTTGAATACCAATACAAAAACTAAACAAAATGCATCAACCACTGCAGTGCATAAGATGTGGTGGACTTTAAAATTATATGTACCTTTTAAAAGTAAACAGACGGACAGACGTGTGTGCATGTGGCAAGAAGAAAAGTCACGCTTGGGTTAACAATTTGTGTTAGAGCCAAACTCAACTGAAAACAAACATTGTGGGGGAACATAGCTCAGGGAATGCGGGAGGCAGGGTTTGTGGTACCAATAAATAATCAAAAGAGGAAAACGAAAAAGCTTTAAACAAACAGGTTCTTTTATGTGGTTTTTTTAAAGTTGAAATATAACTCTTGGCCAAAGCGAACTGTAAAAGTAAAGCATATAAAAGGTGCGCCTTAAAGCAAAGATAGACCTCATTTTAGGACGGTGAAAGACGAAAAATTTCATCATCAAACGGACACTTACACTGAAGGCAAAAAAAAAAACCTGAAATTTATAACCAACAACAAACACATTTATCGATTAATGTATATTTTGACTGTTTTTTTTTTCTTACAATTTTCATTATAAAGTTTATGACCAATAACAATTGCTGTGCTCCAAAGTTATTGTTGTTGCCGTTTGGTATTACAGACAAATGTCGAACGAAGACAACAGCGTAGTCAACGCCATCGTCTGACCAATGTTTAAATTGCATGTTTTTGATTTAATTGGCCTAACATGGCCATTTGACCAAACTATAAAGCCTTTAAGGTAGAGGAGTTTTTTTATGTATTACCATTTATGGTGTTACCAAAAGACAGTCAAACATATTTACAAATAGTTTAGTATAAACCTTTCTTTTTAGTTTTTTATTAAACTTGACTTTTTAAAGTGCTTTGCTATACAAAATTTGTTTTTTTCTAAAACTACATAAATATAAAATAGCGTTATTGCGTTGTACATTTTTTTCAACTTGATTATTGTTCAAAATTCAAAACCAGTTTCAGTTTTTTGTGTTATGCCTGTGTGTTTCTTTGTATCTCTAGAATTTCAAATTTGTATTCTTTATCTTTCCCAGAAATTCTTTTTTTTATGCTACATAAAGAGTGATGGATACATATATTTTGAATGAAGTTTTTTTTATTTTTTTTTTTTCATAAAACTCATTTACATACATTGTTGTTGTATTTGAAATTACTTTACTTGATTACTCCAAAATCCTCATCATGGTTCAGGAAGACTACGCTTCAATTCTGGCTGGACTGTAGGCTAGTAGACTAGACTATAGGCCAGACTATAGTCCAGACTATAGACTTGACTATAATCTAGACTAGAGACTCGACTATAGTCTACACTATAGACTAGACTGTAGACTAGACTATAGACTAGAATATAGACTAGATTATAGACTAACCTATAGCCCAGACTATAGACTAGACTATAGACTAGACTATAAACTAGACTATAGACTAGAATATAGACTAGATTATAGACTTGACTACACTATATACTACACTATAGAGTAGACTATAAACTAGCCTATAACTACACTGTAGATTATAGACTAGACTATAGACTAGACTGTAGACTAGACTATAGACTAGACTGTAGACGTAGACGTAGACTATAGACTAGACTGTAGACAAGACTATAGACTAGACTATAGACTAGAATATAGACTAGACTGTAGAATAGACTATAGACTAGAATATAGACTAGATTATAGACTAGACTATAGACTATACTATAGACTACAGTATATACTACACTATAGAGTAGACTATAGACTAGACTATAACTACGCTATAGACTAGACTATAGATTAGACTATAGACTCGTATAGACTACAGTATATACTACACTATAGAGTAGACTATAACTACGCTATAGACTAGACTATAGATTAGACTATAGACTAGACTATAGGCTAGACTAAAGACTAGACTATAGACTAGACTATAGACTAGACTATAGACTAGACTATAGACTAGACTATAGACTAGACTATAGACTAGACTATAGACTAGACTATAGACTAGACTATAGACTAGACTATAGACTAGACTATAGACTAGACTATAGACTAGACTATAGACTAGACTATAGACTAGACTATAGACTAGACTATAGACTAGACTATAGACTAGACTAGACTAGACTAGACTAGACTATACTAGACTATAGACTAGACTATAGACTAGACTATAGACTAGACTAGACTATAGACTAGACTATAGACTAGACTATAGACTAGACTATAGACTAGACTATAGACTAGACTATAGACTAGACTATAGACTAGACTATAGACTAGACTATAGACTAGACTATAGACTAGACTATAGACTAGACTATAGACTAGACTATAGACTAGACTGTAGACTAGACTATAGACTAAACTATAGACTAGCCCATAGACTAGACTATTGACTACACTATAGACTAGACTATAGACTAGATTACAGACTAGACTATAGACTAGTCTATAGACCAGACCATAATCTAGACTATAGCCTAGACTATAGACTAGACTATAATCTAGACTATAGCCTAGACTATAGACTAGACTATAGCCTAGACTATAGACTAGACTATAGCCTAGACTATAGACTAGACTATAGCCTAGACTATAGCCTAGACTATAGACTAAACTATAGACTAGACTATAGACTAGACTATAGACTAGACTATAGACTAGACTATAGACTAGACTATAGACTAGACTGTAGACTAGACTATAGACTAAACTATAGACTAGCCCATAGACTAGACTATTGACTACACTATAGACTAGACTATAGACTAGATTACAGACTAGACTATAGACTAGTCTATAGACCAGACCATAATCTAGACTATAGCCTAGACTATAGACTAGACTATAATCTAGACTATAGCCTAGACTATAGACTAGACTATAGCCTAGACTATAGACTAGACTATAGCCTAGACTGTAGACTAGACTATAGACTAGACTGTAGACTAGACTATAGACTAGACTGTAGACTAGACTATAGACTAGAATATAGACTAGATTAGAGACTAGACTATAGACTAGAATATAGACTAGATTATAGACTAGACTATAGACTACACTATAGAGTAGACTATAGACCAGACTATAACAACACTATAGCCTAGACTATAGACTAGACTATAGCCTAGACTATAGACTAGACTGTAGACTAGACTATAGACTAGACTGTAGACTAGACTATAGACTAGATTAGAGACTACACTATAGACTAGAATATAGACTAGATTATAGACTAGACTGTAGACTACACTATATACTACACTATAGAGTAGACTATAGACCAGACTATAACTACACTATAGACTAGACTATAGACTAGACTATAGACTAGACTATAGACTAGACTGTAGACTAGACTGTAGACCAGACTATAGACTAGAATATAAACCAGATTATAGACTAGCCTATAGACTAGAATATAGACTAGATTATATACTAGACTACACTATAGAGTAAACTATAGATTAGACTATAACTACACTATAGATTAGACGATAGCCTAGATTATAGACTAGACTATAGACAAGACTATAGACTAGACTGTAGACTAGACTATACACTAGACTGTAGACTAGACTATAGACTAGAATATAGACTAGACTATAAACTAGACTACAGACTAGAATATGAAATAGAATATAGACTAGACTATAGACTATAAACTAGACTACAGACTACAATATGAAATAGAATATAGACTAGACTATAGACTAGAGTATTGACTAGACTATTGACTGTACCATAATCCGACTAAAGACTGTGATGTAGATTACACTGTAGACCATGGCCCTATGACCTTATCAATATCGAAAGGAATTAATAATAACAATAACACTATAGAACAGACTAGACTATAGTCCAGACTATATACTAGACTGTAGTCCAGACCAAATACTAGACTGCAGTCTAGACCATATATTGACTATAGTTCACACCATAAACTAGACTATAAACTAGACCATTTACATATATAGGCTAGACTATGTACTAGGTTATAGTCCAGGGTATAGAATTTAGACTAAACTATAGGCTAAACTTTAGACTACATTATATACTAGGCTATATAGAATAGACGTATAAAGAAGTATAAGCTAGACTATTGAAAACTATATACTATGGACTAGACTATAAAGTAACTAAATTATGCAAAAGTTACGTTCACTTTAACTTGCCTACTCCCTTTAAATTCAGTCTACATTATGTACTTGTTGTATATCTTATCCTGTTTCAAAAAAATCTACTTCATACCTTTATCATATTTCCTGTGCTAACCTGTTTTTAACCACTACCTGTTTTAACATTTCTTTCTTTTACCCGGCCGATAAAATATCATTTGTCAGCCCGAGAAGACGACAACACAACACTTCTTGAAAATCATATAAAATGTTTACAGTAAATTTCCCATAAATGTTCGCACATATGTACATATTTATCTAAAATAAATATTTACTTTTTTTCAAATCATAATAGAAGAAAAAGAAACTGTGTTTTTTTTTTTTGAAGATAAAATCTTCATATTTGTTAACAAAAATAATAATATAAACAGCCCATAATTTATAGAGATATGTATGTTGGTTAAAAATGACGATCATACAATGTTGTTAAATTATTATTTTTCAAAAAAGCAAATATTTTCACATACTTCAGCATATTTTGTTGTGCGTAGAGAAAAAATTTTATGTATTTAAAATAACAAAAATAAATAATAAAAAAATATGCAAACTTAACAAATTTTTTACGCCAACCACAACTTTTAATAGCTGACCGGCATAATTAAAATTTCAAGCAAAACCTCAATAATAAAAAAATTTTTAAAAATATGTTTATTAAAATTTTAAGAAAAAACCAGTCTGTCTTTAAAATTCAATGATGTGTAAGCAAATTTTGTTTTTGTGCATATTACCAAATACGAAATAAGCGATAAAAACAAACAATAAGCGATTTACTTTATTATTTCAAGTAGTTTTTAATGGTAAAAAAAAAAAACAAAATTTCTGGAAAGTTACGAAAGTGTAACAAAAGGCGTTTATGGTAATAGGCGTTAAATAAAAACATTTAGCTAAAGCGGGTCACATTAAATATGGTCTTAATTTATACTTTCCCAGAGAAAGAGAGAAAAAAAAAACAGTCAAGACATAATTATAATTTATTCGGGAGTAAACCCTTAAAGACAAAATAAATAAAATTATTTTCTAAGGAGTAATACACTCCGGTTTTATCAATAGCGCTAAATCAGATTGATCGAATTATATTACAAAATTTTGAAAATATTTCCCTTTCTGATATTAGTTGAAGAAAATCATATGTTTTGACATCACTGTTAGTAAAACCATATACAGTCTGTGACAAAATATATGAGATGATTCATGAATTTATCATAAGAAATTACCTATCATTATTTGTTCCATATTTGGAATACAGTAAAGGAAATAATTATAAAATATAAACGAAATTTGAATTCTTGAGATTGTATTAAAAATTGAATTAGGAATTTAAGCGTGAACTGTAGTCCATTGTCTAGATGGTAGTGCATGATCTGGTCTAGTCTGTAGTATAGTCTTGTCTATAGTCAAGTCTATAGTCTAGTCTATAGTCTAGTCTATAGTCCAGTCTATAGTCTAGTCTATAGTCTAGTCTATAGTCTAGTCTATAGTCTAGTCTATAGTCTAGTCTATAGTCTAGTCTATAGTCTAGTCTATAGTCTAGTCTATAGTCTAGTCTATAGTCTAGTCTATAGTCTAGTCTATAGTCTAGTCTATAGTCTAGTCTAGTCTAGTCTATAGTCTAGTCTATAGTCTAGTCTATAGTCTAGTCTATAGTCTAGTCTATAGTCTAGTCTATAGTCTAGTCTATAGTCTAGTCTATAGTCTAGTCTATAGTCTAGTCTATAGTCTAGTCTATAGTCTAGTCTGTAGTCTAGTCTATAGTCTAGTCTATAGTCTAGTCTATAGTCTAGTCTATAGTCTAGTCTATAGTCTAGTCTATAGTCTAGTCTATAGTCTAGTCTATAGTCTAGTCTATAGTCTAGTCTATAGTCTAGTCTATAGTCTAGTCTATAGTCTAGTCTATAGTCTAGTCTATAGTCTAGTCTATAGTCTAGTCTATAGTCTAGTCTATAGTCTAGTCTATAGTCTAGTCTATAGTCTAGTCTATAGTCTATAGTCTAGTCTATAGTCTAGTCTATAGTCTAGTCTATAGTCTAGTCTATAGTCTAGTCTATAGTCTAGTCTATAGTCTAGTCTATAGTCTAGTCTATAGTCTAGTCTATAGTCTAGTCTATAGTCTAGTCTATAGTCTAGTCTATAGTCTAGTCTATAGTCTAGTCTATAGTCTAGTCTATAGTCTAGTCTATAGTCTAGTCTATAGTCTAGTCTATAGTCTAGTCTATAGTCTAGTCTATAGTCTAGTCTATAGTCTAGTCTATAGTCTAGTCTATAGTCTAGTCTATAGTCTAGTCTATAGTCTAGTCTATAGTCTAGTCTATAGTCTAGTCTATAGTCTAGTCTATAGTCTAGTCTATAGTCTAGTCTATAGTCTAGTCTATAGTCTAGTCTATAGTCTAGTCTATAGTCTAGTCTATAGTCTAGTCTATAGTCTAGTCTATAGTCTAGTCTATAGTCTAGTCTATAGTCTAGTCTATAGTCTAGTCTATAGTCTAGTCTATAGGTCTAGTCTATAGTCTAGTCTATAGTCTAGTCTATAGTCTAGTCTATAGTCTAGTCTATAGTCTAGTCTATAGTCTAGTCTATAGTCTAGTCTATAGTCTAGTCTATAGTCTAGTCTATAGTCTAGTCTAGTCTATAGTCTAGTCTATAGTCTAGTCTAGTCTATAGTCTAGTCTATAGTCTAGTCTAGTCTATAGTCTAGTCTATAGTCTAGTCTAGTCTATAGTCTAGTCTATAGTCTAGTCTAGTCTATAGTCTAGTCTATAGTCTATAGTCTAGTCTATAGTCTATAGTCTAGTCTATAGTCTAGTCTAGTCTATAGTCTAGTCTATAGTCTAGAGTCTAGTCTATAGTCTAGTCTATAGTCTAGTCTATAGTCTAGTCTATAGTCTAGTCTATAGTCTAGTCTATAGTCTAGTCTATAGTCTAGTCTATAGTCTAGTCTTAGTCTAGTCTATAGTCTAGTCTATAGTCTAGTCTATAGTCTAGTCTATAGTCTAGTCTATAGTCTAGTCTATAGTCTAGTCTATAGTCTAGTCTATAGTCTAGTCTATAGTCTAGTCTATAGTATAGTCTAGTCTATTAGTCCTACTAGTCTATAGTCTAGTCTATAGTCTAGTCTATAGTCTAGTCTATAGTCTAGTCTATAGTCTAGTCTATAGTCTAGTCTATAGTCTAGTCTATGTCTAGTCTTATCTAGTCTATAGTCTAGTCTATAGTCTAGTCTATAGTCTAGTCTATAGTCTAGTCTATAGTCAGTCTATAGTCTAGTCTATAGTCTAGTCTATAGTCTAGTCTATAGTCTAGTCTATAGTCTAGTCTATAGATCTAGTTATAGTCTAGTCTATAGTCTAGTCTATAGTCTAGTCTATAGTTCTAGTCTATAGTCTATAGTCTATAGTCTATAGTCTAGTCTATAGTCTAGTCTATAGTCTAGTCTATAGTCTAGTCTAGTCTATAGTCTAGTCTATAGTTTAGTCTATAGTTTAGTCTATAGACTTGTCTAGTCTATAGTCCAGCTTATATGTAGTTCAAAGTCTAGTCTTGATTTTAGTCTATAGTCTGGTCTATATTCTAGGTTATGGACTGGCCTATAGCCTTGAATATGGTCTGGACTATGGTCTAGTCTATAGCTTGGAATATAGTCGATGGTATCAGCTTCAATCTCGACTATAATTAGATCTACAGTTTATCCTATTTATGTATTGGTGTTGTAGTATGAATTGCCTTAAAATTGTTTCCTTTTAGGAATAATTAAATTGCCCATTTAACAAAATCAGTTTGTATATATATGTTTTGTAAATTCCTTTGTTTCTGTATGTTGTCAAAGGTCGGCGGCAATTGCTAATTATTAATTAAACGTATTTTACTTTTTTCGTTTTAAACACGTTTAGTCTGTTTTGTCATTGTAAAAGGATAATAACCTGTAAAAGTAAAGAATATTAGAAATCAACACGATAACATGTCCTTAATACATAAGGACATGTATAGATACAAAGCCATACATATACAGAAAAGTATAAAACCTTAAATACAAACAGCATTAACCTACATTTGGTATACCGCACTATAATATTAGGAAAAATATTAGAGAAGGACATTTTATAATGTAAAAAGTACCAGAAAGAATTTCAAGTTCCGTTGTTTTAAATAAAGAAGAAATCATTATAAGTAATTTTTGATGGTACTTTGCAAGGTACCAAACACATTCATCTCTGTCCCATAAACTAAATTCTTAAGTACCAAAAAGTGTATGAATAAGTGTGTTTAAGTATGTGTATATACATATTTGTATATTTGTGTGTGATTTAAATAAAAGTTAATATCCTGTACTATAAAAACAACAACAAATTACAGCCACAAAAGGAATATGATGTAATCATTCTAAGTATTTCGTTTCGTCCTTACTCAAATACAAAACTTATAAACCGAGAAAAAACATGAAACCTTTTTTTTGCGCACAAAGTATGAAAAAACTATAATAAAAGTAGTTTTATTTTTTTAGAAAATATTAAAGGTTAAAAATCAATAGTTTTAAAGTAGATTCATAAAATTCATGAAACGCCAACAAAACGAGAAAAAAAATGACCCAGAAAAATTTAATTTATCAGCTTAAAAACACGAGCAAGAAGCTACAAACTTAGATCATTGAGCAATTAGCTATAATTGCAATTTCCGTTTAACGCACAATAGATATGTATATACATATACAAACTTTCGTGTTCATGAATGCCACGACTATAAAATATATATATTTTATTTCAATTATACAAATTGACCTCTTGAATATTAAGAATATATGTTATATGAAGTTATAAAAAGGTAAAGGGTGATATTTTAGGAGACTTCTTTAAATAAGAAGTTCGGCATAAACTCGAGACAACACTACTATATAGAATGCAGAATATACTAGTTTTTAAGTCGGCTTAATTTTGAAGGTCATTACTTAAAGCTTTTTTCAAGAAGTAAATTGCAGCACGACCTATCTGATATTGTCCGTCCTGCGCAATTCAATTACAAGTCTTCGATATCAATGAGATTTAAATCAAAAACTAAATTAGATTTGTCAATGTATCGAATCCCACATAACTTTATATGCGGAAAATATCTATTTTTGTTAGTCTAGTGTTTGGGCCTTCGGAATCGGAACAACCAAAAGCAGATTCAAACATTGAAATTTCATGTATATCAATACCAAAACGATCGATTCATTCAGTGAATATATCTATAGAGCCCCTCGGGGCATGATACCTTGATGAACTTCCCCGTCTTGGTGTGATTGCAATCCGCGGGAAAATTGGTGCTACTAGTACCTCTAGTCTGCCATGACAATAAACTGGTGGTTTCAAATGTATACTTGGCTTTCTGTTGGAATGATTTGACCAGGTATCACTGGAACCGGTAGTCTGCAGGTCTGGTTTAAATCCAAAATCGCGGGAAGAGAATGTTGCTTAAAAGACTGATACACGTTGAAGTCTATATTTCGGTATAAGTTGGGTGCTGCTGCCGAAAAGACAACAGATACCTCACCGATGATGATAGTGATGGATTCTTATATCGGTCCACCGATAACTATTTGTAGTTGCTGAGTCAACCGAGACCATCCCATATGCGTGGTTGTAAACGGAATTAATGTTTTTGCTTCTCAGAAGTTAAGCAACTGGCAGCAATGGTCAGAGCTCGAGTAATTGAGCAATGTGCTTATAAATGGACAGGTGGAATCATGAACAAAGATTGTCACTTGCAAAAGTACTACCATGAAATAGGCCATACGGTACTAAAATTCAAGCTCAAAACCATGTGTTAACAGCATTTAAACTTGTTGCGGTAAAGGTATTTTAGTGGCAACGATTATGTTATATCAAATAGCACGAGCAAGTAACGCTTTTTAGAGCAATTTAAATGCCTCTGAAAGATAGTCCCACTAATGTGCATATACCTTATATTAATTCAGTTAAGTACGATTTATAGCAGAAACCTGCTTTCCTAGCAGAAAATTAAGCCGTCACCGTCCCAGTTGTGATTAAAAGTGGAAAAATTAGAAAATCAGTCAGTTAGTTAATAGAAAGTATGTCCCTTAGAAATGTCGGCCTCTGGTGTAAATGTAAATACAAAGAACTCTGCCTAGAGCGAACTGCTGAAACTTCTTTTCATAGCGGCAAAATATGCCGCCACCATGTTATTTATGTTTGAAATGTAAATGCGGAAAATGAGGAAATCAATCAGTTGATTAACAGAGATGTCTCCGTAAACCGTTTAAAGTCAAATATAAATACATATAACTCCGACTACAACTTTTTGCTAAAATTTCCTTTCATACCGGGAAATTATGTCGTCACCATTCTAGTTGTGTTTTAAGAGTAAAAGCAGGAAACTATCTAACAATGTATATATATATAACTATGCCGGGAAGAAGGCCCTAGTAATGAGTTCGCTATGGATAAAATAACTTTTGCAATCAAATTTCGCAGCGTTAAATTGTAACGTCGCCGCTTTAGTTGTGTTTATAGACTAAGCGCAAAAAACAAATTGTGTGGGAATCAACTGTAAACTTATTCTTACGGCAAAAATATCTTCCTGTTCATATGGCATATAGGAAATACAAAATTACACTTGTACAAATATTTCTTCATGTGTAAACTTTAATTTAAAACATTATTTATTTTATGTATATTTGTAGCAGAGTCTACTATGTCACATATAAATTTGTTTTTGTCATATACTTTTACACCCATATAAGCATAAAGAGTCATCAGTGCAAGACCATCATCATCATCATTATTTACTTACTGAATTACATATTATTTCCATATTATTATTACATCAAGTGGCCAGAAATATGTGAAAAAAAAACGTTTCTTGTTTAAATCACTACAATTTTTTATGTGGTATTTTTAAAATGTACTAATAATGATGATGGTAATGGTTAGAGGTGATTATTGTTATGTCAACTATAAAAGAAATCTCCATAACATTTGTTGGACTAACAAATTGTCAGACTGACTCTTTGGCTTGTAGTAAATTGTAAAAGCAATATGACGTCTGTCTATTTTGTAGGTGATGTATTGTTAGTTGGTCTTATTTAATTTATTTTTATTTATCATTATAGATATTATACGTTTACAATTTCTTCATATCAAATAACAATTAATTAACAAAGAAGAAGACTTTGACGTATGCAAGTTGTCTAGGGCGTAATATATAACGTCATTACCAATATTACTTTTTTTATATTTTGCAATTTGTTAGAGAATTTGATATTTTCAACATTATATAATTTAATTTTGCTTAAAGTTTGTGGTCATTTTTAAAGCTGAACAAATTTCATGAGATAAATTGAAATTAATTTTTAAAAAGGTGTTAATTTCATGAGATATTGTCGTTTTGAAAGCAAAAAAGACTAAGTGCAGTTTTATTGCAAATATTTTTCTTCAGAAAAAACAATTTTTACATCAATGTCCCATTTACCTAAAAATATACTGTCTTGTCCTGACAGCCTTCTATAGAACAGTGTCTTATCCAGACAGTTTTCTATAGAACAGTGTCTTATCCAGACAGTTTTCTATAGGACAGTGTCTTGTCAATACAGTTCTCTTTAGAACAGTGTCTTCTCAAGACAGTTTTCTTTAGAACAGTGTCTTCTCAAGACAGTTTTCTTTAGAACAGTGTCTTCTCAAGACAGTTTTCTTTAGAACAGTGTCTTCTCAAGACAGTTTTCTTTAGAAAAGTGTCTTGTCGAGTCAGTTTTTTTAGAAAAGTGTCTTGTCGAGACACTTCTAAATAAAACTGTCTTGTGAAGACTGTTTTCTTTAAAAAGTGTCTTGTGAAGACAGTTTTCTTAAAAAAGTATCTTGTCTAGACGGTTTTCTATAGAACCATATCTTGTCCAATTTTCTATAGAACAGCGTATTGCCAAATAATTTTCTACAGAACAGTGTCTTGTCGACATAGTTTTCTTTAGAAAAGTGTCTTGTCGAGACAGTTTTCTTTAGAAAAATCTTTTCTATAGAACGGTGTCTAGTCCAGACAGTTTTCTATAGAACAGTATCTTCTCAAGTTAGTTTTCTTTAGAACAGTTTATTGTCAAGACAGTTTTTTTCAGAACAATGTCTTGTCAAGGCGGTTTACTTTAAAACAGTGTCTAGTCAAGACAGTATTCTTTAGAACAGCGTCTTGTCAAGACAGTTTTCTATAGAATAATGTATTGTCCAGACAGTTTTCTATAGAGCAGTGTCCTGTCAGGAGAGTTTTCTTTAGAACAGATACTTATCAACACAGTTTTCTTAAAGTCAGTGTCTTGTTAAGAATGTTTTCTATAGAACAGTGTATTCTCAAGACAGTTTTCTTTAGAACAATATGTTGTCAAGTTTTCTTTAAACGGACGGTTTTATATAGAACCATGTCTTGTCCAGTCAGTTTTTTATAGAACAGTGTCTTGTCGAGACAGTTTGTTTTAGAAAAGTGTCTTATCGTGACAGTTTTTTGTAGAAAAGTATCTTGATGAGACTGTATTCTTTAGTAAAGTGTCTTGTGGAGACAGTTTTATTTAGAAAAGTGGCTTGACGAGACAATTTTCTTTAGAAGTGTCTTCTCGAGGCAGCTTTCTTTCGAAAAGTGTCTTGTCGAGACAGTTTTCTTTAGAAAAGTGTCTTGCCGAGGCAGTTTTCTTTAGAAAAGTATCGTGTCGAGGCAGTTTTCTTTACAAAACTGTCTTGTCGAGAAAGTTTTCTTCAGAAAAGTTTCTTGTTGAAAAGTGTCTTGTCGAGACAGTTTTCTTTAAAAAAATTTCTCAAAAAATTTAAAGTTAAAAAACAAATTTAATTTAATTTTTCTAAAAATTTTAAATTTCTTAAAAATATAATTTTTTTTTAAATTAAAATTTCCAATAAAAATTAAAATTTTCATTACAAATTAAAAATTTTCCCTAAAAATTCAAAATTCACAAAAATTTAAAATTTTACAACAAATAAAAAATTTTTATTAAAAATTCATATTTTCACCAAAAAAAAAAAAAAACTTGTAGGTATAAAAGTTGTTTATAAATGATGAACAAATAAAAGTTCAGTGCTTACTTGCCTCTCTCAACTAAGTACTCCTGGCTTAACATTGTCATCATTATAATAATCTTAACATAACCCTGTTATTACTTAACATTAGAATAGAATTAAAAATAGAAAGAGAACTTCTTACACAGATACTTCTCACATAAAATAATGTTATGTTATAAGGTAGCGTGGCCGAGCGGTCTAAGGCGCTGGTTTAAGGCACCAGTCTCCTCGGAGGCGTGGGTTCGAATCCCACCGCTGCCAAGTGAGATTTTTTTTTAATTTATTTTTATTTTATTAAAACTATCTATAACCATATTTAATTGAATTATCTATTGCAAAAGCAACAAAGAAAGGTATTGAGGAGAAGTTATAAGGAATTAATATGTATAATATTGGTATTAAAAGTAGAAATGATTCATATGTAAACAAAAGTATATAGTAGATTATTAGTATAAACTTGAAATAAGTGCATAATAATATATTTTATATAAATACATACAAAATACTAACTAAATTTGTTTATTTATTTACCTTATATGATAATAAGATGGTTATTTTCGAAATAAGTTTTATAAATACCCAGAATAATAACAAAAAAATTTTAGCTATGAGAAGCTACAAAATCTGAGAATTTTATATTTATATATACAATGAAAGTATATTCATATAAATATAGATGTTGCAACAATTGTAAATAAAATCGTTTATATGTTACAACTATATGTATACAAAACGTGCTAAATTGACGTCACTTGTAGCATATTCTTTAAGAGTTGTAGTTGTATAATAAAAAAATATACAAAAAAATAATTTATTTTCTTTTGGTTTTTTTGTAGCTGTAAGAATAAACACAAAAACTTTGACCTCTATTTGAAAAAATAAAAGAAAAATAATAACAAAAAAAAGAAATGTTCACATATTCAGAGAAGGGTACTTGTTTATTTTTTTCTTCCAGAATAAGGGCACGTTTTTTAGACATATAGTGCTGGTTAAACATGTTACTAAGTATTACAATTGTCTTATGAACAACAAAGTGTGTTGAAATATATATCAAAAGAAAAAATTCTATACAAAATATTTTTCTCAGTATTCAGTGTAAGAGAATGCGTCAGAGGCAAAATGGAATTGTAGAAACAATAATTCAATTTTTAAGTAAAAAACTAAAAAAATTAACGATAATTGTTTTAATTTCTAAACAATGGAGAGCTTTCTATAGGGAAATGTCTGGATTAGACACTTTTCTAAAGAAAACTCTCTTTACAAGACAATTTCCTTAAGAAAACTCTCTTTACAACACACTTTTCTTAAGAAAATTGGTTTAAAAACATTTCTTTTTAAAGAAAACTGTCTTCACAATACACTTTTCTAAAGAAAATTGTCTTTTCAAAACACTTCTAAAAAAGACACTTTTCTAAAGAAACGATTCTCAACAAAACACTTTTCTAAAGAAAACTGCCTTAACATGACACTGTTCTAAAGAAAATTGACTTAACAAGACACTTTTAAAGAAAACTGTGGAGTCTGATCTATAGTGTAGTTTATAGTCTAGTCTATAGTCTATATTCTAGTCTATAGTCTATATTCTAGTCTATAGTCTATATTCTAGTATATAGTGTATATTCTAGTCTGTGGAGTCCGATCTATAGTCAAGTCTATAGTCTAGTCTATAGTCTAGTCTATAGTCAAGTCTATAGTCTAGTCTATAGTCAAGTCTATAGTCTAGTCTATAGTCAAGTCTATAGTCTAGTCTATAGTCAAGTCTATAGTCTAGTCTATAGTCAAGTCTATAGTCTAGTCTATAGTCTAGTCTATAGTCTAGTCTATAGTCAAGTCTATAGTCTAGTCTATAGTCTAGTCTATAGTCAAGTCTATAGTCTAGTCTATAGTCTAGTCTATAGTCTAGTCTATAGTCTAGTCTATAGTCAAGTCTATAGTCTAGTCTATAGTCTAGTCTATTGTATAGTCTATTCTATAGTATAATCTAGTCTATAGTATAGTCTAGTCTATAGTATAGTCCTAGTCTATAGTATAGTCTAGTCTATAGTATAGTCTAGTCCTATAGTATAGTCTAGTCTATAATATAGTCTAGTCCTATAGTCCTAGTCTATAGTATAGTATAGTCTATAGTCTAGTCTATAGTCTAGTCTATAGTCTAGTCTATAGTCTAGTCTATAGTATAGTATAGTCCTATAGTCTAGTCTATAGTCTAGTCTATAGTCTAGTCTATAGTCTAGTCTATAGTCTAGTCTATAGTCTAGTCTATAGTCTAGTCTATAGTCTAGTCTATAGTCTAGTCTATAGTCTAGTCTATAGTCTAGTCTATAAGTCCTAGTCTATAGTCTAGTCTATAGTCTAGTCTATTAGTCTTGTCTATAGTCCTAGTCTAGTCTATAGTCTATAGTCTAGTCTATAGTCTAGTCTACAGTCTAGTCTATAGTCTAGTCTATAGTCTAGTCTATAGTCTAGTCTATAGTCTAGTCTATAGTCTAGTCTACAGTCTAGTCTATAGTCTAGTTTATAGTCTAGTATATAGTCTAGTCTATAGTCTAGTCTATAGTCTAGTCTATAGTCTAGTCTATAGTCTAGTCTATAGTCTAGTCTATAGTCTAGTCTATAGTCTAGTCTATAGTCTAGTCTATAGTCTAGTCTATAGTCTAGTCTATAGTCTAGTCTATAGTCTAGTCTATAGTCTAGTCTATAGTCTAGTCTAGTCTATAGTCTAGTCTAGTCTATAGTCTAGTCTAGTCTATAGTCTAGTCTAGTCTATAGTCTAGTCTATAGTCTAGTCTATAGTATAGTCTAGTCTATAGTCTAGTCTATAGTCTAGTCTATAGTCCTAGTCTATAGTCTAGTCTATAGTCTAGTCTATAGTCTAGTCTATAGTCTAGTCTACAGTCTAGTCTATAATCTAGTCTATAGTCTAGTCTATAGTCTAGTCTATAGTCTAGTCTATAGTCTAGTCTATAGTCTAGTCTATAGTCTAGTCTATAGTCTAGTCTATAGTCTAGTCTATAGTCTAGTCTATAGTCTGGTCTATAGTCTAGTCTATAGTCTAGTCTAGTCTATAGTCTAGTCTATAGTCTAGTCTAGTCTATAGTCTAGTCTATAGTCTAGTCTATAGTCTAGTCTATAGTCTAGTCTATAGTCTAGTCTATAGTCTAGTCTATAGTCTAGTCTATAGTCTAGTCTATAGTCTAGTCTATAGTCTAGTCTATAGTCTAGTCTATAGTCTAGTCTATAGTCTGGTCTGGTCTATAGTCTGGTCTATAGTCTACACTATAGTCTAGTCTATAGTCTAGTCTATAGTCTAGTCTATAGTGTAGTCTATAGTGTAGTCTATTGTGTAGTCTATAGTCAAGTATAGTCTAGTCTATAATAAAGTTTATATCAAAATTCTATTCTAAAGAAAATTCTGAAGAGAATAAATTTGTCAAAGAAAAACTCATCACAATGTTTCGTTTGTTTAAAAATTCAAAAATTTTGTATTACTTATCAAAATTAAAATTCTTTTGTTTACTACTTCCCACATAAACTTTTACTACCTTCTTACAAATTTATCCATAAACGTTCCTATTAACCAAATTTTGAAATTTATTTCAGGTTAACCAAAAGAATATTTAAATAGCCAACCATTTAAATTTAGAATTTCATGTTTATTTCAAGTGCGTGAAGAAAATTTTTAAAATAAAACAAAACATTCTTTAAGAACTAAACATTCTAAAGTATTTAATAGGTATCAATTCAGCTCAGCATGTGTAAATAGTATTAGTAGAGAGAAGTAACAGCAACAACGTGTTTTGAATTTTTGCATTTAAGTCTATTGTTTTGATTATTTTTTTTGTGTTATTTTTAATTTATTAAAAACAAAAACACTTAACAAAGCTATAAATGAATTTTAGCTTGGCATGTGGTGTTAAAATGGCCTGGAATTTATAGAAAAAACTAGACAAAGAAATTGTAAAACTAAATGATTTTGAAAAGAAATGAATAACAAAATAGAAATAAAAAAAATAAAACATCATGTAAACAAAAAGAAATTGTAGGTTATTTTCAAAATTTGCAAAATTACTAAATCAAACAAAAACATTAGCTCTCAATAATGTTTATGAAATAAAAATATTGACCTGTTTTTGGACGAAAAAACACAAATTTTTGAATCGTTTAAATTAGAAATAGAAAAAAACTCTAAAACAAAACCAGTTTTTTGTTTTTCATTAAAATATTTTAAACAAAAAGCAATGTCATCAATATATTATTAACAAATTTCAATCATTAAATAGCTCCATACAAACAAAAATCATGTAGCAATACTTCCGTCATAATTTATGTATTAAATTTCATTGCTACATTTTAAATTGAAATTTTTGATTTTTTTATAGATAATTGTGGTATTTTAAACCTAAAACTACAGTCACGTGTGAAAAAGTTAGATTTATGAATGACTGCATTTCTTTTTTTTTAATATTTAATTAAAATATTTTTAATATTTTATTATATAAGTTGGGGTTTTTGCTTTAATTTACAGGAAATTCCAATCGGTTTTTATGGGATTTTTTCCAAATTGCGTGTAAAATTTTTTTGTTGGAAAATTTTTGTAAAATGAGAAAAATTGTTAATTGTATGTTTAGCCAGGTAGCAACAAAAAAGTCAATGGAGTTAATGTTTTGATTTTGAATTGTAATTTAAATACATTTTTTTTACAAAATTTTGCTTTAAACAGAGAAAATTTTCATGGTTAATTTACGAGCAGTTTAAACAATAGCTGAGGGGAAAAATAAAATGCAAATATTCGTGAGAAATGTACATTTTTAATTACAAATTATTTTTGAATTATGCGTTTGAAGAGATAAAAAAGTAGGGTGCTACGTTTTTGAGCTCTTCAGAGCAAAGAAAACTTAGTGGAATAGAAAACTTTGTGAAAGGGACACAGATCTAAACATAATTGTCGTGACAAGACACAGTTCTATAGCAAACTGTTCACAAAAAAGCTTTACTAAAGAAAATATTCTGTACAAGATACTTTACCAAAGAAAACTGTTTCTACAAGACACTTTTTTAAAGAAAATTTTTACACCAGATTCTTTTCTATAGAAAACTGTCTTCATAAGACAATTTTTGAAAGAAAACTGTCCTCTCATGTTACTTTTCTAAAGAAAACTGTTTTACGAGACATTATTCTAATGAAAACTGTCTGCACAAGAGATTTTTCTAAAGAAAATGTTCATTACAAGAAACTTTTCTAAAGAAAACTGCCTTCACAAGAAACTTTTCAAAAGACACTTTTCTAAAGAAAACTGTCTTCACAAGACACTTCTCTTAAGAAAACTGTTTTCACAAAACACTTTTCTAAAGAAAACTGCCTTCACAACACACTTTTCTAAAGAAAACTGTTTTCACAAAATACTTTTCTAGAGAAAACTGTCTTCCCAAGACTCTTTCCTAAAGAAAATTGTCTTGACAAGACACTTTTCTAAGGAAAACTGTCTTCATAAGACACTTTTCTAAGGAAAACTGTCTTCATAAGACACTTTTCTAAAGAAAACTGTCTTCACAAGACACTTTTGTAAAGAAGACTATCTTCACAAGACACTTTTGTAAAGAAAACTATCTTCACAACACAATTTTTTTTTAAGAGAACTTTCTTCTGAACAAAACAGACACTTTTTTAAAGAAAACTGCTTCTATAAGACAATTTTCTAAAGAAAACTGTCTTTATAAGACATTTTTCTAACGAAATCTGTCAACAAAATCCACTTAACTAAAGAAAACTTTCGACACAAGACACTTTACTAAAGAAAACTTCTTCGCAAGAGACTTTTCTAAAGAAAACACACGATATCTGTCTAAATAAAACCCTTTTCTAAAGAAAACTGTCTTTAAAGGATACTAATCTAAAGAAAACTGTCTTCGAGAAAGATTATTATAAAGTCTCTGCCAAAGAAAATTAGCTTGCGAAGGTAAACTTTCACAGACAGCAACAATCCGAGGACAATTTATAAAGGAAATAATTTTCCGGAGGCAAATTTTCTTAAAGAATTGTATATAAAACACATAAGAAAAGTTATTTTTGCCAAGAAAGCTCTCCGGGCAAAACTTTTCTCTATTCTTTACAACAAAAGTTCATCTAATTATTTAAAAAAATAACCTTAACTGCAAAAGAATTTCTCATCTAATAATACACCTTCCAGTAATGACTAATTAGCTGTAACAAATACAATTTTCTGACTCACCTTAATACGCGGGTCCAGCTCGCTGTCTTCAGCCGACATTTTGGCAAATAATTTTTAATTGTAGACTTTCCAAATTAATCAAAACAGAGCCAATAATATAAACAAAAAAACACTACACGGCAGCTGTAAAAACTTTTCCCCCTTAAAAACAAAATAGCAAACCATACAATGGTTGTTGGTGCTGTCGCAGCTTGGTACTTAATATTTTTTTATATTTGGAGAAGAGCTTCAGCCCGTTAGATATCTATATATTTTTGCTATTTTGTTTTGTTATTTGTACAAACACTGTGTTGTTGGAGGGGGGACAAAGGCGTCCATTCATTGAGACAGGAAAATTTTAAACAAAAACACACACACTCGCTTTAACACACTACACAACAAATTTATTTTATCATTTATCTTGATTTTTTTGCACTATTTGGTATTTAAACACTTTTTCACTAAAAAAATAGCAATAATTAAAGTAAATCTAAAGATTATTTGTTTAATTATGACATTTATTTGCTTATTTCGTTGTTATATTTTTTCCTTTTATTACACTGTATGGTACTTTATATTTTTTGCAAAATTGCTTATTATAAATGATTTTATCTCATAATTATATAATTTCTTCTTGTATTTTTTTATTAAATATAATTTATTTGTGGTTTTAACTTTACTTGGAAGCTTGTATTTATGGATTTTCTTGTAGCTTTATTAAAATAAATAAATTTTTTCTTCAATTACACGATTGGGTTTTTCTTAATAATTTAATGCGTTTGAGGGAAAAAACGCTACAGCGCTGCTCGAATCACGAACAACAACTAATGTCAAATGTGTAATCGGTTTTGTTAAGTAGTTGGTGTTTTTTACTTATTCGCAGTGGAAAATAATCGGTAGTCAAATGTCATGAGATATTAAGGTTGCCAGAGTGGGTTTTTTTTTTTTTTTTGGGTTATATTTCAAGCGATTTTGTTGAGGAATTTCCCAAGTAATTATTTAAATTATAAACAAATTGTTTAAAAATATTTTTATTTCTATAAGAATAATTGCAAAAATATAATATTTTATAAAATTTTAACTAAATTTCATTTTCTTTCCAAAAAATTACTATAAATTATATATTTTTTGAAATATTTTATATTTTTCATGCAATTTTTAAAAAAATATTTCTTAAATTTTCTATTTTTGTAAAATTTTGTATTTTTTGGAATATTTTTCGCCAAATTTTAAGACAAATTTTACATAATTTTTTGTTTATAAAAATTTTATAAAACTAAATGGGAATTTTTCGATAAATTTTCTATTATGAAAATCTTCGATTTTTTCATAGAAAATGTTTCACCTAATCTTTTCTTAAATAGCATTTTCTTTTTTTAAAGTAAATTTTGATAAATTTTTATTTTTATAGAAAAATTTCGATACATTTTTATTTTTATAGAAAAATTTCGATATTTTTTTTTTTTTTATAGAAAAATTTCGATAAACTTTCTTTATTATGAAATCTTTTTAATAAGTTTTCATTTTTATAGAAAATTATAGATTTTTTTTATAAAAATTTTATACAAAATGTTCAACAATTTTTTTTTATAGAAAATTTTCGTAAAATTTTCTTTTTTTATAAAATTTTTTTATAATTTCCTTTTTTATTGAAAATTTTCTTTTTTTTATAGAAAATTGTCCATGTATTCTTTTTTATATAGAAAATTTTCCATAAATTTTCTTTTTAATAGAAAATTTTCGTTGAATTTTTGTTTTTATAGAAATTTTTTGATAAATTTTCGTTATATATAGAAAATTTTCGATAACTTTTCTTTTTTATAGAACATTTTTGTTAAATTTTCTTTTTTATAGAAAATTTTAGTTAAATTTTCTTTTTTATAGAAAATTTTCGTTAAATTTTCTTTTTTATAGAAAATTTTCGTTAAATTTTATTATTTATAGAAAATCTTCGTTAACTTTTATTTTGTATAATAATTCTTCGTTCAATTTTACTTTTTATAGAAAATTTTCAATAAATTTTCTTTTTTTATAGAAATTTTTCAATAAATTTTCTTTTTTTATAGATAAATGTTTTCTTTTTATAAAAAATTTTCGATAAATTTTCTTTTTTGTACAAATTTTTAAAGAAGTTTTCCTTTTTTAAGAAAATTTTGTATAAACTTTATTTTTTAAAGAACATTTTTAATAAATTTCAAAAGAAACCCGTTAATCGTAGATTCCTTTCTAAAGAAAATTGTCTAGCGGAGACTCATTCCTTACGAAAACCTATCACTGATGTCTCTTGTCTAAAGAAAACTGTCTGAAACTGAAAAAATCGTTAAAATATGCTTTTGTTTCATTTTAATAATGATAGAAACACTGGCATCACTGTTGAAAATGTCAAGAGTTAAAAACAATTTGCAGCCTGTTAAACAACAACAAACAACTGTCAGTAAACATATTTGCCAAGGGTTTAGGTCTTTGCTAATATAAACAGAAATCTAGCCAAGTTTACTACCACTAACTACACTTGGAGGTTAAAAATTCTACTAAATAGTGGGAGTATTGTTGAAATTGAAAAAAGATGTGTTAATTCTAAACAGTTAAACCAAATTTATTAAAATTTGTCAAAAATAGAAAGAAGATTTAGGCAAATAAGATTATTACCAAGAAATTAGATTTCTTTTAATATTAGTTGTTGTTATTTTGTTATTTTTGTTATTTTTTAATAAAACTCTTAGAATTTTTTTTAATATTATTAATATTTTATTTATTTTTGTATATAAATTTTAATTAAATGGAATAACACTTACATAATCATTTTTATTATTATTATTACTATTTGTTTTTAATCAAGTTTCTTTTCATTTTTTACTTATCAGAACTTTTGTTTTGATTTAAATATTAAAAAAAAATCAAAAATCAATTTTTAAAATAACTTAAAACTAAACATGCACTTAAATACATAAAATAAACACAAAAAAACTTATACAAAACGAAAAATAAAAATAAAATTTTAAAATTCTAAAAAACAAAAAGGGAAATTATAAATTAAAAATGGGAATATATTCAAGACTTGGCCAAGAACTAAACAAAATACATATAATTACATAAAATCAATTTAAAATCATTAAAAAACAAGCCTATGTTGTTATAAAATACAATATAAAAAGCTTATTTATAAAACATATAAAATATAATAAATCAAAATTATTTTTTTTAATAAAATAAACTTTATTTTATTTAAAACAAATAGTTTTTTGTTCTATTCGAAATATCTAGCTTTAAAGTTCAGTTGTTGTTGTTGTTGTTTTAACATTTATTACTTTTTTATTTACTGTCTTTTTTTTATAAAGATTTTGTTACTTTAAGTGTTTAATATATAAATAATTTGCAATTATTTTTATATTATTTTATGCTAATTATATAAATGTTTATTTAAATATTTTTTTATTATTACTTTTTTGTTATTTTTTATGTAAGTATAAATGTGCTAGAAAGTCTACAATTTTTTTATAATATATATATTACCTTAACACATTTTATGTTTGTTTTTTTTTTCTTCATAATTTATTTAAAGTTTTAAAGATAAATCCCTCAAAATTTATTTTTTTTATAGTATTTTTTTATAATAAATTATATTAATTATTATTATTTTTTGTTATGTTAACATGTTTGTTTTTTTATTTGAAAACGTACAAAAAGTATACTTTTAAAAAGCTTTCCTTTTTATATGATTAAATTTTAAATTTTTTTATATTTATTTTTAAGTTTTTGTTGATTTTTTTTCTTCTATTTTATTTAATAATAATGTTTATTTTTTTAAGTTTTATTAAGAAGTTCAAATTGGAAAAAGGCCTTCATTCCTCCAGTGTATATTTTTTATAACTCGTTTGGTTTTATACTTTTTTTTATTAATTTTTCAAATAAATTTAAATAAACAGGAGTTTTTTATATAAAATAAAGAAAACAAAACTAATTTATTAATGAATTTATAATGATTTTAATATCCAAACATTTTTATAAAAAATGTTTTAAAAAATGGTCTATAGTTTAGTCCACAGTCTAGAAATGAACTAGAACAGAGCAAAACTGAAATAGAACTTGAACTGAACTAGAACAGAACTAGAACAGAACTAGAACAGAACAAAATCAGAACTAGAACAAAACTGGAACAGAACTAGAACAGAACTAGAACAGAACTAGAACAGAACTAGAATAGAACTAGAACAGAACTAGAACAGAACTAGAACAGAACTAGAACAGAACTAGAACAGAACGAACAGAACTAGAACAGAACTAGAACAGAACTAGAACAGAACTAGAACAGAACTAGAACAGAACTTGAACAGAACTAGAACAGAACTAGAACAGAACTAGAACAGAACTAGAACAGAACTAGAACAGAACTAGAACAGAACTAGAACAGAACTAGAACAGAACTAGAACAGAACTAGAACAGAACTAGAACAGAACTAGAACAGAACTAGAACAGAACTAGAACAGAACTAGAACAGAACTAGAACAGAACTAGAACAGAACTAGAACAGAACTAGAACAGAACTAGAACAGAACTAGAACAGAACTAGAACAGAACTAGAACAGAACTAGAAAAGAACTAGAACAGAACTAGAACAGAACTAGAACAGAACTAGAACAGAACTAGAACAGAACTAGAACAGAACTAGAACTGAACTAGAACAGAACTAGAACAGAACTAGAACAGAACTAGAACAGAACTAGAACAGAACTAGAACAGAACTAGAACAGAACTAGAACAGAACTAGAACAGAACTAGAACAGAACTAGAACAGAACTAGAACAGAACTAGAACAGAACTAGAACAGAACTAGAACAGAACTAGAACAGAACTAGAACAGAACTAGAACAGAACTAGACAGAACTAGAACAGAACTAGAACAGAACTAGAACAGAACTAGAACAGAACAGAACTAGAACAGAACTAGAACAGAACTAGAACAGAACTAGAACAGAACTAGAACAGAACTAGAACAGAACTAGAACAGAACTAGAACAGAACTAGAACAGAACTAGAACAGAACTAGAACAGAACTAGAACAGAACTAGAACAGAACTAGAACAGAACTAGAACAGAACTAGAACAGAACTAGAACAGAACTAGAACAGAACTAGAACAGAACTAGAACAGAACTAGAACAGAACTAGAAACAGAACTAGAACAGAACTAGAACAGAACTAGAACAGAACTAGAACAGAACTAGAACAGAACTAGAACAGGACTAGAACAGAACTAGAACAGAACTAGAACTGAACTAGAACTGAACTAGAACTGAACTAGACTGAACTAGAACTGAACTAGAACTGAACTAGAACTGAACTAGAACTGAACTAGAATAAAATTAGAACTGAACTAGCACTGCACTAGAACTAGAAGTGAACTAGAACCGGACAATTTAGTCTATAGTCTGAACTATAGTCTAGTATGTTGTCTATAGTTTAGTCAATAGTCTGGGCAATAGTTTAGTTGATAGAATGAAATATTGTAGGGACTATAGTTAAGTCTATAGTCTGGACTATAGTTTAATATATTCTGAATAAAAGTCTAGTATGGAATAACTGTAGTCTTGACTATAGATTAGTTTATAGTCTCGACCATAGTTTTGCCCATAGTCTCGACTATGGTTAAGTCTATGTTAAGTCTATATCTATAGTTAAGTCTATAGTCTCGACTGTAGTTTAGTCTATAGCATCGAATATAGTTACGACTATAATTTCGACTATAGTTTAGTATATGATCTCAAGTAATCACCCTAATTAAAAAAAGAAAAGGAATGTTATTATGTATTAGCTGCCTGCTTTTGAGGAGGGAATGTTTCAAAAAATTTTTAAATATTCTTAAATTTCACAATTGAAAATCAACTCCTGTTTATTTAAACTCATTATCATGTTAAGTTTTAAACTCTATAATTATGTATTGTATATATATTTTTTTTGTTATATAAAAAATTCTATACTAAATACTTAGTCATATATGTATATATTTATATGTATAATAAACATTTAATTACAAATCATGTTAAAAAGTAATAATAAAAAAAAAAAACATTAAAAAAATAAAATACCCAAAATAAACATAAAAACTATTAACAAATAAAAAAACATAAAATCCTGATGCAGTATATCAAATAGAAATTTCAATATGAAAATATTTTTAAATTAAAATTTATCTCTGAGTTACTGCAACAAAAGGTTAATCTAAGGATGTTATTTTGTTTAATCTAAAGTGGAAAACAAAAACAAAATATATGTTTGTATATAGGGCTAACCACACTTACATTATTACAATAACTAAACTATATATATTTATATATATAATCTACATACATATGTATATACTTATGTACTGTTAGTATTAAAGTTAATAAGTTATTTACTAATATTCCTCATTGTTTTTTTTTTTTGTTTAATATATATTTCGGTTCGGTTTATTTTCTTAAACAAGTTGCCTAAAGAAAGTTTTGTTAGAGAGAAAGAGAGTGACAGAAAGATAGAGAGGAAGTTAGTTTATAGAGTGGGTTTTTTTTAGTGTAGCACCTGTTTTGTTGCAATGATTTCATACATTTTGATTCTCACTTGTTATCATATGTTTCCCTTACATTTAGCTTAAAAAAAAGAACTGTTTTACTAAACAACTACTTACGGTCCATTTATTCACTGTCTATATTTAAACCTACTCGTTTCTCTTCCTCTAACATGGCATCTAATTCATCGGTGAGATTTGCCAACATATTACCAATATCATTGAGCACATTTACCGAAACCTTTTGACCGGCACCAGCAGCTACGGCACCCACCACATTAACACCAGCGGCCGCCGTGTTAGACGTTATGGCACTTGTTTCAATAGGATTAGAATCGACGGAGGCGACAATGGCGGCGGCAGAATTATCATCAGTACCTAGACCAGCCAATGACGGGGCACTGTCAGCATTAACGGGAGGATATTGTAAAGTAGGTGATCTTAGTAAAGATAAACCAGCACTACCACCACTAGCGGTTGAACCAATACTTTCACTACGTATTAGGGAGGCATCATGTAGTGAGGAGGATGATTTAAGGGAATGAAATGAATGGGCAATATTGGCTATAGTGTTTGTCGATGATGAGGACGATGAGGAAGAGGAGGAATGTAAATGGCTGCTGCCGGTTGTACCTTGAGATCCAGTGGCACCACCACCTCCACCGGTTAATTCTTGGCGATTAAGTAAACGTTGTTTGATCGTACCGGTATTTTCATTGGCAAATGGTATGGTATCAATCGAATCAATGCTGGAATTGGACTAGAAAGAGATGGAGAGAGAAAAATTAATTTTTTATATAAATTCTAGACCGTAGAAAATATACGACTTGACTACAGTTCAATGTTAGGAATATTGTCGGGATTAAAGTATACAGTAATGACATCTCGTGTCATTTCAGTTTTAGTTCAGTTCTAGTTCAGTTCTAGTTCAGTTCTAGTTTAGTTCTACTTTAGTTCTAGTTCAGTTCTAGTTCAGTTCTAGTTCAGTTCTAGTTCAGTTCTCGTTCAGTTCTAGTTCTAGTTCTAGTTCAGTTCTAGTTCAGTTCTAGTTCAGTTCCAGTTCAGTTCTAGTTCAGTTCTAGTTCAGTTCTAGTTCAGTTCTAGTTCAGTTCTAGTTCAGTTCTAGTTCAGTTCTAGTTCAGTTCTAGTTCAGTTCTAGTTCAGTTCTAGTTCAGTTCTAGTTCAGTCTAGTTCAGTTCTAGTTCAGTTCTAGTTCAGTTCTAGTTCAGTTCTAGTTCAGTTCTAGTTCAGTTCTAGTTCAGTTCTAGTTCAGTTCTAGTTCAGAGTTCTAGTTCAGTTCTAGATTACAGTTCTAGTTCAGTTCTAGTTCAGTTCTAGTTCAGTTCTAGTTCAGTTCTAGTTCAGTTCTAGTTCAGTTCTAGTAGTTCTAGTTCTAGTTCAGTTCTAGTTCTAGTTCAGTTCTAGTTCATTCTAGTTCAGTTCTAGTTCAGTTCCAGTTCAGTTCCAGTTCAGTTCTATTCAGTTCTAGTTCAGTTCTAGTTCAGTTCTAGTTCATTTCTAGTTCAGTTCTAGTCAGTTCTAGTTCAGTTCTAGTTCAGTTCTAGTTCAGTTCTAGTTCAGTTCTAGTTCAGTTCTAGTTCAGTTCTAGTTCAGTTCTAGTTCAGTTCTAGTTCAGTTCTAGTTCAGTTTTCAGTTCAGTTCTAGTTCAGTTCTAGTTCAGTTCTAGTTCAGTCTAGTTCAGTTCTAGTTCAGTTCTAGTTCAGTTCTAGTTCAGTTCTAGCTCAGTTCTAGTTCAGTTCTAGTTCAGTTCTAGTTCAGTTCTAGTTCAGTTCTAGTTCAGTTCTAGTTCAGTTCTAGTTCAGTTCTAGTTCAGTCCAAGTTCAGTTCTAGTTCAGTTCTAGTTCTAGTTCAGTTCTAGTTCTAGTTCTAGTTCAGTTCTAGTTCAGTTTTAGTTCAGTTCTAGTTCAGTTCTAGTTCAGTTCTAGTTCAGTTCTAGTTCAGTTCTAGTTCAGTTCTAGTCCAAGTTCAGTTCTAGTTCTAGTTCAGTTCTAGTTCAGTTCTAGTTCAGTTCTAGTTCAGTTCTAGTTCAGTTCTAGTTCAGTTCTAGTTCAGTTCTAGTTCAGTTCTAGTTCAGTTCTAGTTCAGTTCTAGTTCAGTTCTAGTTCAGTTCTAGTTCAGTTCTAGTTCAGTTCTAGTTCAGTTCTAGTTCAGTTCTAGTTCAGTTCTAGTTCAGTTCTAGTTCAGTTCTAGTTCAGTTCTAGTTCAGTTCTAGTTCAGTTCTAGTTCAGTTCTAGTTCAGTAGTTCAGTTCTAGTTCAGTTCTAGTTCAGTTCTAGTTCAGTTCTAGTTCAGTTCTAGTTCAGTTCTAGTTCAGTTCTAGTTCAGTTCTAGTTCAGTTCTAGTTCAGTTCTAGTTCAGTTCTAGTTCAGTTCTAGTTCAGTTCTAGTTCAGTTCTAGTTCAGTTCTAGTCAGTCTAGTCAGTTCTAGTTCTAGTTCAGTTCTAGTTCAGTTCTAGTTTCAGTTCAGGTTCAGTTCTAGTTCTAGTTCAGTTCTAGTTCAGTTCTAGTTCAGTTCTAGTTCAGTTCTAGTTCAGTTCAGTTCTAGTTCTAGTTCAGTTCTAGTTCAGTTCTAGTTCAGTTCTAGTTCAGTTCTAGTTCAGTTCTAGTTCAGTTCTAGTTCAGTTCTAGTTCAGTTCTAGTTCAGTTCTAGTTCAGTTCTAGTTCTAGTTCAGTTCTAGTTCAGTTCTAGTTCAGTTCTAGTTCAGTTCTAGTTCAGTTCTAGTTCAGTTCTAGTTCAGTTCTAGTTCAGTTCTAGTTCAGTTCTAGTTCAGTTCTAGTTCAGTTCTAGTTCAGTTCTAGTTCAGTTCTAGTTCAGTTCTAGTTCAGTTCTAGTTCAGTTCTAGTTCAGTTCTAGTTCAGTTCTAGTTCAGTTCTAGTTCAGTTCTAGTTCAGTTCTAGTTCAGTTCTAGTTCAGTTCTAGTTCAGTTCTAGTTCAGTTCTAGTTCAGTTCTAGTTCAGTTCTAGTTCAGTTCTAGTTCAGTTCTAGTTCAGTTCTAGTTCAGTTCTAGTTCAGTTCTAGTTCAGTTCTAGTTCAGTTCTAGTTCAGTTCTAGTTCAGTTCTAGTTCAGTTCTAGTTCAGTTCTAGTTCAGTTCTAGTTCAGTTCTAGTTCAGTTCTAGTTAGTTCTAGTTTAGTTCTAGTTTAGTTCTAGTTTAGTTCTAGTTTAGTTCTAGTTTAGTTCTAGTTCAGTTATAGTCTGTAGTTTAGTCTATAATTAAGACTAGAGTCTAGTCTGGACCATACAGGCCCATCACAAAATTGAATTCCTCACCTTATTGTCATGAAATTTCTCACAATGAATTTCGGCGGTGGTTTGCTGTATGGTGGCATAGTTGGCATAGATGGGTTGGGAAGCTTGTTGTTGCAAATAAGCAGCATGTGGGTGCATTGAAGGACCAACACCCGGACCCATACCCCCACCAGCACCATAATACATATTGGAACCCATACCATGAGCAGCAACCGAAGAAGGATTCATTTGCGAACCATCCTGACTTAAAGTTCGTGAATTACGTATACTGCAATGGCGTCGCGGTGGTTCGGGAGCAATTTTTTTCGCCGTCATAGGGCTACCAGTTAAATAGGGCTATAAAAATACAAAAATGGTTAAAAATTATGAAGACAAATTTAAAAATTAAACCTAAGCTAACTAACATTAGTTAAACTGGAACTATCTAAAACATTGCCAGCACCTACATTTGAGGATACGCCAGCATTAGCACCAGGTGGCACATTAGCTGTAGTAGGAGGACCTAAACCACCAGCATGACAGACATATTCTGCAGCGGCGGCAGCATTCATATAATGATGATGCTCCAAAGGTGGCATGGTGTTTAAAACAGCCCTTTGCAAGATGCCACGCTGTTGGCGTGGCAAAGTGCCACCGCCTTCCTCATACATGAGTTCACGGGCGGCAGCATCATTGGTGGGTGTTATATCACCATCATCGTAAGAACGACGCCAGTTCTGATAGCATGTTAAATAGATTTATTTTATATAATTAAATGATTTATTTCTAATTATATTTCTAAATATTTATGTGTAAAGAGTAATTAATAACTTACCATAGTGGCGGGATTGCTTAACATACGTTGTGCCGCACCTGGGGGCAAATTACCGGCACCACCGGCCATTAGAGCGGCCTGTTGTAGATGCTGCTGTTGCTGCAAGGCCTGTTGATGCTGTTGCAATTGTGAGGGATGGGCAAAATGACCATAATCTGTTGTGGTATAATGACTAAAAGTCAAATGGCTGCGTGTGCTGTTATCATGGATATCCTCTAATGATTCCAAACTTTTGCCTCGAGGTTGACGTACCTGTTGGGGGGATATAGAAGATTAATTATTAGCTTCTTCTAGTAAAATTGAGAATAATTGAGCTGGTTGGTTATATTAATAAATAGTTTTCAGTTAAAAATGTCCCATCCTTGATCTATTTTTAGTCAAAATATCATGCCGATAAGGGAATTTTTAACTGAAAAGTATGTTTGTTTAATGTTAAAACAAAAAATATAAAAATTTTGTTAAAAACACAAAGAAACTGAAGGCGGGATTTGATTAACTTCAAAAAAGTTTTTTAAATTTAAGATTTCAATCATAAAAACTAAATAATTCTTTCCAAATAATTACTCAATTCAGATTAGTTTTATAAATATTGAAATTTTATGGATTCTATATTGTTTCTTTCTAAATGATCTTTTCTATTCTATTCTATTGTAAGCATTCATTATTTCACTCATTACCTTAATTAAAACAACATCATTGCCATTACAACATTCATGATTACTACCAGTGCAGTAGTAAGCATCGGTAGTGGGTGATGTATTGGCATAAATTTTCGAATCATCCCATGATACACGTGTAGTGGGTAAATAAGTAGGGGTGGGAGGCAACTGTTGCCAGGGTTTGGTATAAATCTAAATTAAGAAAAATAAAATAAATAAAATCAAAAAAATTAAGATACAAAATTAAAAATAACAAAATAATAATAGAAAGTAAAAATTAAAAAAAAAAAAATTGTATAAAACAATATTTTTTGTCTTCAAATTAAGAAAAAAGTGTTAGGTTTGTGTTTAAAAATTGTTAATATTTCTATATTCAAAAGATTAGATTGTAGTCCAAACAATAGACTAAGAATTAGTCAAGACAATAGACTAGACTATCGAATAGTCTAAAGTCTGGAATATTCGTTTCAGTTCTAGTTCAGTTCTAGTTCAGTTCTAGTTCTAGTTCTAGTTCAGTTCTAGTTCAGTTCTAGTTCAGTTCTAGTTCAGTTCTAGTTCAATTCTAGTTCAGTTCTAGTTCAGTTCTAGTTCAGTTCTAGTTCAGTTCTAGTTCAGTTCTAGTTCACTTCTAGTTCAATTCTAGTTCAATTCTAGTTCAGTTCTAGTTCAGTTCTAGTTCAGTTCTAGTTCAGTTCTAGTTCAGTTCTAGTTCAGTTCTAGTTCAGTTCTAGTTCAGTTCTAGTTCAGTTCTAGTTCAGTTCTAGTTCAGTTCTAGTTCAGTTCTAGTTCAGTTCTAGTTCAGTTCTAGTTCAGTTCTAGTTCAGTTCTAGTTCAGTTCTAGTTCAGTTCTAGTTCAGTTCTAGTTCAGTTCTAGTTCAGTTCTAGTTCAGTTCTAGTTCAGTTCTAGTTCAGTTCTAGTTCAGTTCTAGTTCAGTTCTAGTTCAGTTCTAGTTCAGTTCTATTTCAGTTCTAGTTCAATTCTAGTTCAGTTCTATTTCAGTTCTAGTTCGGTTCTAGTTCAGTTCTAGTTCAGTTCTAGTTCAGTTCTAGTTCAGTTCTAGTTCAGTTCTAGTTCAGTTCTAGTTCAGTTCTAGTTCAGTTCTAGTTCAGTTCTAGTTCAATTCTAGTTCAGTTCTAGTTCAGTTCTAGTTCAGTTCTAGTTCAGTTCTAGTTCAGTTCTAGTTCAGTTCTAGTTCAGTTCTAGTTCAGTTCTAGTTCAGTTCTAGTTCAGTTCCAGTTCAGTTCTAGTTCAGTTCTAGTTCAGTTCTAGTTCAGTTCTAGTTCAGTTCTAGTTCAGTTCTAGTTCAGTTCTAGTTCTAGTTCAGTTCTAGTTCAGTTCTAGTTCAGTTCTAGTTCAGTTCTAGTTCAGTTCTAGTTTAGTTCTAGTTCAGTTCTAGTTCAGTTCTAGTTCAGTTCTAGTTCAGTTTTAGTTCAGTTCTAGTTCAGTTCTAGTTCAGTTCTAGTTCAGCTCTAGTTCAGCTCTAGTTCAGTTCTAGTACAGTTCTAGTCCAGTTCTAGTTCAGTTCTAGTTCAGTTCTAGTTCAGTTCTAGTTCAGTTCTAGTTCAGTTCTAGTTCAGTTCTAGTTCAGTTCTAGTTCAGTTCTAGTTCAGTTCTAGTTCAGTTTTAGTTCAGTTCTAGTTCAGTTCTAGTTCAGTTCTAGTTCAGTACTAGTTCGGTTCTAGTCCAGTTCTAGTCCAGTTCTAGTTCAGTTCTAGTTCAGTTCTAGTTCAATTCTGCCAGTTTTCAGTTCAGTTTCAGTCTATATTCTAGTCTATAGTCTAGTCGAAAGTCTAGCCTACAGTCTAGTCTATACGAAAGTCTAGTCTATATACGATTTATTCATTCAACAATCATTACCTGTTGATTGTAGGGATTTGAACCACCGGGATTCCATTTTCCGCTAATAATGTCTTTGACACGTTTTATGGCCAGCAGAATTTTCTTTTGATGTCCCAACTTAACAATACCAATATCTTCGAGATCTTCCCAAGTTACTTGGGTAACATCGCGTACTGTTTTATAATTTTGATCCAATAAAGGTTGTATGTACTCCTCCAAACGTAAAAGTTGTAGCCATTCTTCAATGGAACCCTGGAATTAAAAAAAGAAATACAAAATATAATAAATGCATATTCCTTTTAGAAATTAAATAAAAACGCTAACTTTAAATCATGGTATTTTTGTTTTCAAATGGCATCACTGTCAACCAGCCATTAAAATATACAGTAAAGTGTTTTTTTTTATGCTCGAGTGATGCCAAATAATTGTTTTTATTATTTTAAACATTCTTTTGCAGAACCCTTTAATAATAATTATGACTAAAATTAAAAACAACTTTAAAATGATTTACTTCATAATTGTTCCAATAATGTCAGTAAATTGTCTGCGGTTTATAACAGTCGCTATTTATTACACTCGTTTTCATAATATTAAACCAAAATATAAAAATTATTTCTGACATTTTGTCTCACCATCATTTTTATGATTAGATAGATATTAAAAAATGTATATATAGCTCTTTACTAACTTAACATTTGTTGGTGTTGTTAAATGTCTTTATTTTTGGTAAAAAAAATTATCAGATTTAAAACATTTGTGAATTGTTGATAGTAAGTAAGAGTATCAACAAATTGTATACTTAATAGTTTTTGTTTTTTACTTATTATTTGTTTGCAAGTAAGTTTTTTAGTTTGGTTGGAATTGTTGGGTTTGCTTTTTTTATTCAATTGCAAAAGCCATTGAACCAATTTAATAATTTTATTATGATTACATTTCAATCGCTGTTTTATTGTTTATATTTTTGAGATTTCAATTGAACTAGTTCAGGGACAATTTCAATCACAATTTATTAATGATTTCTTTTAAATGTTTGTTTAATAATCAAAACATAATTCTTTTCTGTTAAATTGAATAATAGTATTAATATAAAATATGTTAAATGCATTAATTTGATCAATAAATTTTAAAACAATCGATAAATTGCTTTATTTACGTCTTCCTTCTAATGCTACAAGTCAAAATAAAGTAAAAAGTCCAAATTTTCCAACGCTGGAATACTTAGTGCAGTAATACCAAAAGTTTTTTCTTACTAATTTGCTATTTGTAAACAAAATAGCGGTAATTTGAAAAATATGTGTCTGCGTATATATTGGACATGTTTATGTAATTCACCGAGGAATGATAGTCTATTCTATAGTCTAGACTATAGTCTAATCTAGTCTATATTCTAGTCTATAGTCTAGTCTAGTCTATAGCCTAGTCTATAGCCTAGTCTATAGTCTAGTCTATAGTCTTGTCTATAGTCTAGCCTATAGTATAGCCTATAGTCTAGTCTATAATATTGTCAATAGTCTTGTCTATAGTCTATTCTATAGTCTAGTCTATAGTCTAGTCTATAGTCTAGTCTATAGTCTAGTCTATAGTCTAGTCTAGTCTAGTCTATAGTCTAGTCTATAGTCTAGTCTATAGTCTAGTCTATAGTCTAGTCTATAGTCTAGTCTATAGTCTAGTCTATAGTCTAGTCTATAGTCTAGTCTATAGTCTAGTCTATAGTCTAGTCTATAGTCTAGTCTATAGTCTAGTCTATAGTCTAGTCTATAATCTAGTCTATAGTCTAGTCTAGTCTATAGTCTAGTCTATAGTCTAGTCTATAATCTAGTCTATAGTCTAGTCTAGTCTATAGTCTAGTCTAGTCTATAGTCTAGTCTATAGTCTAGTCTATAGTCTAGTCTATAGTCTAGTCTAGTCTATAGTCTAGTCTATAGTCTAGTCTATAGTCTAGTCTAGTCTATAGTCTAGTCTATAGTCTAGTCTAGTCTATAGTCTAGTCTAGTCTATAGTCTAGTCTATAGTCTAGTCTATAGTCTAGTCTAGTCTATAGTCTAGTCTATAGTCTAGTCTATAGTCTAGTCTATAGTCTAGTCTATAGTCTAGTCTATAGTCTAGTCTATAGTCTAGTCTATAGTCTAGTCTATAGTCTAGTCTATAGTCTAGTCTATAGTCTAGTCTATAGTCTAGTCTATAGTCTAGTCTATAGTCTAGTCTATAGTCTAGTCTATAGTCTAGTCTATAGTCTAGTCTATAGTCTAGTCTATAGTCTAGTCTATAGTCTAGTCTATAGTCTAGTCTATAGTCTAGTCTATAGTATTGTCAATAGTCTTGTCTATAGTCTTGTCAATAGTCTAGTCTATAGTGTAGTCTATAGTCTAGTCTATAGTCTAGTCTATAGTCTAGTCTATAGTCTAGTCTATAGTCTAGTCTATAGTCTAGTCTATAGTCTAGTCTAGTCTATAGTCTAGTCTATAGTCTAGTCTATAGTCTAGTCTATAGCCTAGTCTATAGTCTAGTCTATAGTCTAGTCTATAGTCTAGTCTATAGTCTAGTCTATAGTCTAGTCTATAGTCTAGTCTATAGTCTAGTCTATAGTCTAGTCTATAGTCTAGTCTATAGTCTAGTCTATAGTCTAGTCTGTAGTCTAGTCTATAGTCTAGTCTATAGTCTAGTCTATAGTCTAGTCTATAGTCTAGTCTATAGTATAGTCTATAGTCTAGTCTATAGTCTAGTCTATAGTCTAGTCTATAGTCTAGTCTATAGTCTAGTCTATAGTCTAGTCTATAGTCTAGTCTATAGTCTAGTCTATAGTCTAGTCTATAGTATAGTCTATAGTATAGTCTATAGTCTAGTCTATAGTCTAGTCTATAGTCTAGTCTATAGTCTAGTCTATAGTCTAGTCTATAGTCTAGTCTATAGTCTAGTCTATAGTCTAGTCTATAGTCTAGTCTATAGTCTAGTCTATAGTCTAGTCTATAGTCTAGTCTATAGTCTAGTCTATAGTCTAGTCTATAGTCTAGTCTATAGTCTAGTCTATAGTCTAGTCTATAGTCTAGTCTATAGTCTAGTCTATAGTCTAGTCTATAGTCTAGTCTATAGTCTAGTCTATAGTCTAGTCTATAGTCTAGTCTATAGTCTAGTCTATAGTCTAGTCTATAGTCTAGTCTATAGTCTAGTCTATAGTCTAGTCTATAGTCTAGTCTATAGTCTAGTCTTATAGTCTAGTCTATAGTCTAGTCTATAGTCTAGTCTATAGTCTAGTCTATAGTCTAGTCTATAGTCTAGTCTATAGTCTAGTCTATAGTCTAGTCTATAGTCTAGTCTATAGTCTAGTCTATAGTCTAGTCTATAGTCTAGTCTATAGTCTAGTCTATAGTCTAGTCTATAGTCTAGTCTATAGTCTAGTCTATAGTCTAGTCTATAGTCTAGTCTATAGTCTAGTCTATAGTCTAGTCTATAGTCTAGTCTATAGTCTAGTCTATAGTCTAGTCTATAGTCTAGTCTATAGTCTAGTCTATAGTATTGTCAATAGTCTTGTCTATAGTCTATTCTATAGTCTTGTCAATAGTCTAGTCTATAGTCTAGTCTATAGTCTAGTCTATAATCTAGTCTATAATCTAGTCTATAGTCTAGTCTATGGTCTAGTCTATAGTCTAGTCTATAGTCTAGTCTATAGTCTAGTCTATAGTCTAGTCTATAGTCTAGTCTATAGTCTAGTCTATAGTCTAGTCTATAGTCTAGTCTATAGTCTAGTCTATAGTCTAGTCTAGTCTATAGTCTAGTCTATAGTCTAGTCTAGTCTATAGTCTAGTCTATAGTCTAGTCTATAGTCTAGTCTATAGTCTAGTCTATAGTCTAGTCTATAGTCTAGTCTATAGTCTAGTCTATAGTCTAGTCTATAGTCTAGTCTATAGTCTAGTCTATAGTCTAGTCTATAGTCTAGTCTATAGTCTAGTCTATAGTCTAGTTTATAGTCTAGTCTATAGTCTAGTTTATAGTCTAGTCTATATTCTAGTCTATAGTCTAGTCTATAGCCTAGTCTATATTTCTTTTACTAATGCTTCAAATCAAAATAAAGTAAAAATATACTAAATTTTCCAACGCTGCGATACTTAACATAGAGATGCCAATAGGATTTCCTACTAATTTGCTATTTGTAAACAAAATAGCGGTAATTAGTAAAATGTATGCCTGCGTATATGTATATGTGTTTGTTTGACATGTTTATGTAATTCACAGAGGAATGATAATTATTGCAAAATGTCTTTCTTAAGCTAAAAAAAAAATATTTACAAGTGTGAACTGGTCTTTAGAAAATTGAATAATACATTAACCTCAAGTCAAATTTGTAAAAAAAATCAATTAAAACTGAATTTTTAAACAAAAATTAACTCTAACAGGTATAATTAACAAATGTCTAGCTACAATATTTTGCTTTATTAGTTAAAAATCTTAAATATGCAGTCATTAATTATTTAGAAAAAACTTAAACCAAACAAAACAGAAAAAACAAGCGGTCATTGTTTTAATTTATTTAAATACCTATTGTTTATTTTTGTTTGTAAAACCAGAAAATAAGATGCAAAGCAAAAACATAACAAAATAAACAAAAAAAAAACAACTACTTGTGCAAATTAATTATGAATTTCTTTAAGACAAAAAAACATACATTTTTGTATTTTACTAGCTATACCCAGTGTGCTTCGCTACCCTCATCGTAATGGAATAAAATAAATATTATTGTAAATGTATATATATCTGCAATATCAAAAAGTCCCCTATTTAAATTTATGTTTATATATTCAATATTTTAGAAAACTCAAAAAGTACCAGTTGAAGAACGAAAAATTACCAAAGGGTCCCCTTTTATAGATTCTCATTAACTCCGGGCTCCACATGGTTAATTTCATGTTATAAAAAACACAAAAAGTACCTTTTGAAGAACGAAAAATTACCAAAAAGTCCTCTTTTATATGTTCTCACTTACTCCGGGCTCTACGTACTTAATTTCATGTTTCTAGGTTCAATATAATAGAAAATTCAAAAAGTACCTTTTGAAGAACGAAAAAGTGCCGAAAAGTCCCCTTTTATAGGTTATCACTTAATCTTGGCTGTACTTGCTTAATTTCATGTTTCTAGGTTCAATATTATAGAAAATTCAAAAAGTACCTTTTGAAGAACGAAAAAGTACCAAAAAGTCCCCTCTTATAGATTCTCATTTACTCCAAGCTCTATATGCTTAATTTCATGCTTCTAGGATCAATATTATAGAAAATTCAAAAAGTACCTTTTGAAGAACGAAAAAGTACCAAAAAGTCCCCTTTTATAGATTCTCATTTACTCCAGGCTCTACATGCTTAATTTCATGTTTCTAGGTTAAATTTTATAGAAAACTCAAAAAGTACCATTCGAAGGACGAAAAAGTACCAAAAAGTCCCCTTTTATAGGTCCTCACTTAATTCGGGCTCTACATGTTTAATTTCATGTTTCTAGGTTCAATATTATAGAAAATTCAAAAAGTACCTTTTGAAGAACAAAAAAGTACCAAAAAGTCCCCTTTTATAGTTTCTCACTTAATCCAGGCTCTACATGCATACTTTCATGTTTCTATTTTCAATATTATAGAAAATTCATAAAGTACCTTTTGAAGAACGAAAAAGTACCTAAAAGTCCCCTTTTATAGATTCTCATTTACTACGGGCTCTAAATGCTTATTTTCATGTTTCTAGGTTCAATTTAATAGAAAACTCAAAAAGTACCAGTCGAAAGACGAAAAAGTACCAAAAAGTCCCCTTGTATAGATTCTCATTTACTCCGGGCTCTACATGCTTAATTTCATGTTTCTAGGTTAAATTTTATAGAAAACTCAAAAAGTACCAGTCGAAGGACGAAAAAGTACCAAAAAGTCCCCTTTTATAGATTCTCATTTACTCCGGGCTCTACATGCTTAATTTCATGTTTCTAGGTTAAATTTTATAGAAAACTCAAAAAGTACCAGTCGAAAGACGAAAAAGTACCAAAAAGTCCCCTTTTATAGATTCTCATTTACTAAGGGCTCTACATGCTTAATTTCATGTTTCTAGGTTAAATTTTATAGAAAACTCAAAAAGTACCAGTCGAAGGACGAAAAAGTACCAAAAAGTCCCCTTTTATAGATTCTCATTTACTAAGGGCTCTACATGCTTAATTTCATGTTTCTAGGTTAAATTTTATAGAAAACTCAAAAAGTACCAGTCGAAGAACGAAAAAGTACCAAAAAGTCCCCTATTATAGATTCTCATTTACTCTGGGCTCTACATGCTTAATTTCATGTTTCTAGGTTAAATTTTATAGAAAACTCAAAAAGTACCAGTCGAAGGACGAAAAAGTACCAAAAAGTCCCCTATTATAGATTCTCATTTACTCTGGGCTCTACATGCTTAAATTCATGTTTCTAGGTTAAATTTTATAGAAAACTCAAAAAGTACCAGTCGAAAGACGAAAAAGTTCAAAAAAGTCCCCTTTTATAGATTCTCATTTACTCCGGGCTCTACATGCTTAATTTCATGTTTCTAGGTTAAATTTTATAGAAAACTCAAAAAATATCAATCGAAAGACGAAAAAGTGCCAAAAAGTCCCCTTTTATAGATTCTCATTTACTAAGGGCTCTACATGCTTAATTTCATGTTTCTAGGTTAAATTTTATAGAAAACTCAAAAAGTACCAGTCCACAGTGGGGCAGAATGGAAATTTTTTGGAAATAAATCTGGCATTTCTAAACGGTTGATCCGATCGGGATAAAATTTGGCGTGAGCGTAGCCAAGGAGTATTCGAGTTTAAGTTTTGAAGATGAACCCTGCAGATGCCCCAGGGACGGCGCTGTGGCGGCTCAAAGTAGGGTACCTACGACAATTAAAATTTTTAAACTCGTGCCATTTTTTTGTTTTTCACCCAAATACAAAGATTTTTATATTTTGTGAAAGCGCTCGACGAGATCTTGAAAAAACATGCTTGGACATACTACTTATCTCTTATAATATCCGAGTTATAGGCATTTAAAAATTTAGTGATACAAAATTTACCATACCTTGGTCCGCCTTTTTTTGAATACCGGGCGTAATTTTGGACCAAATGGACTCAATTTTTTCTTGTTAGTTAGACAACAAAATTTCCAATAATATACAAAAAATTTCAGATCAATATCGTTTACAGATCCAAAAATATACGTTTTTTAATTTAAAAATTCAAAAATTTTTAGATTTTTGGCGTTTTTTTGCCAAAAATGTGTCTTAACTCTTTTATTAATAAAATAAAATTTTTATTAAGAACATATAACAATTTTATAGTTTTCTAAAAGGTATCTTTACGCAGAACGCTTTGGCGTAAAAACTAGTCCTATTTTTTGAAAATGTTGCCACTGCGTCCTTCCGAATATGACCTATTTTTTATCAAAACTTCAACTTTGGGCGACATGTTCTAAAATCCCAAAGCTGGGATCAGAAAACTGAAAGCAGTTTTGGAAACCTCAATATGTTTTCTATTTACTCCAAAAGTATTTTCCCAGCCCTGAAAGAAATGTGGACCCTATGGGCAAAAAAATAAAAAATCCCATTTTTGGGATTTTCATTCCTATTTTTGGGAATTGCGGGATGCCCTTTGACCTTTTCAATTTTTTTTTTGTATATTCTTATTTGAAATGACAAATTTAACAAGCGTTGAAAATTTCATTGAGTTTTGTTCATAAATAAAGATTTTGTCATATATTACATATTTGTTTAATTTCTAAAACTATGATTTATATCAAAATTTTAATAGGATCGCAGATAGCTACAACAATTTAGTCCATATTTATCCCTTAATATAATTTTTTAGTTAGATATGGAAATTCTCGACCCTTTACAAAAAATTTCAAGCCAATATCTCAATTACATTCAAAAATATGTTCATTTAAACCTGTGTCCTTTAATTTCATCTTTTTCATATTTTAGTATTAAGTATGACAGAACATACATTTGGTGTTGAATAAAATATTTGGACAATTTTTAAAAATTATTTAGTTAATTATTTTATTATAATATTGTATATTAAATAAAAAAAATTATAATTTTATTATGAGCCACGCACAACAACACCTAAATCACCCCACACAAATTACCTTTCCCGCCCACCGAAATATAAAACACAATTTAATACAATATCATCAGTTAGTATAATAGCTTTTTTTATTTGAACTGTTTATCTTAAACATAATACAATTAATTCTTACAACCTACTTATATAGTTAATTCCTAACACTACTTATTTTCTATAAAATAATCTGTCATATCGGTATACATATCCAGAAGGTAATATAAGTCCTTTAAATCTTCCTTGTTTTGAGATGATAGAGTTTCATAACAAATCGATCTTTTTCGCATAGTTGAAAGAACAGGATCAGAAGATAGAAGTAAACTATTAAAAATATCTTCATTCTGTGATTGCCTGGAGCATTTTCTTGAGCTGAATAGTTGAACATGCTTAAAATCTCGATTCCTCGCTTCCTGGGCTTCTTCTGTTAACTCTCCAAGTGGAAGAATATTCGATTCAATTATTATTTGACCATGACACAATACTTTGTGTACTGTTGGTGTTAGTTCCCTCCATGGATACAGAGATACAAGTAATTTAGAAATTTCAGATGTGTATTCCCCAAATTGATTTTCATTAATTTTATGTTTACTATTCAGTGCCATTAAAATAGTTTTAACTCTTCGAAGCAACTCCTTGTCGATTCCAGTTATTTTTGAAGTAATTTCAAAATCACGAAAAAACCTTCTCGACGTATTACCGTCATTTGTACTACCGCAACTTGAAAGTGGTTTGTCGATGTTTAATCCCATCTGAACTTTAAATTCTTCTTGGATTCTGCTTTTTTCCGCAGCTCTCAGTTCTTTCAATTCTTCATTATTTTTTGTTGATTTAGTAGGATAGTTTGTTTTTTTTTTCCTGGATCGCCTTGTATGATGGTAATATATTGTGTCCTTTTTCATGCAGAGCTTTTCTTAATATTTGGTACTTATTTCGACTGAGACCCAGTTCCAACATAAGCGCTATTGCTTCCTCTTCAGTAAAATTTGATTATGATGTTGGAGTTGGTATACTTTCCACAATTCGCTTAAGTCGTTTTGGTGATGCATTAGGAAGAATAGTTGCAATATGTACGACATCCATATGTTGGTTTTCCTTTTTCAGCATTTCGTTAAATGTATCAGCAATTTCCTCATTTGAGATTGAAAAAAGTTTTTGTGTGACCCTCTTTTTTTTTACCTTGAACATAAGTCTTCGTATGACTTGCAAGGCGCTCCTATTGATGTGTTGTAAGTTGAGATTTCCGTAGTAGTTTCCATCCAACTACAAAATTTTAATCGAAATTTCTTTTGATTTCCATCCACAGACTTACTTTTTACATCAAAAAGTTTTAAAAAGTTTTCAATTTTTGATATGCCTGTTTTGTCTACTTTTCTACTATATGTAGTTTTTATATAATTTGAAATGTCTTCAATTCTTTCTGGCCCTTTTGAAGATATACTCCATAAAACGGAACACAACTCTTCGTACTTTAATTTAATCTTCATTGTAGATTTATTAAATATGGTACTTAAAATCTGAGAAGTTTACTTATATACCAATTCTTGTCATTTCCGATACAGGTATTCCAAAGTAAAAAATTACGAATTGTCTACCTATTAACACTTAGGACTATATTACTATAACCTGTAATTCAGTCATTGATATTTCTTATTAGTGAATGAATCGAAATTATCATTACCTGTACATTTTTACCTACATGATCATAAACGAAACAGAACGAAATGATATGCCGAAAAAATTTAGGTAAAAAATAGTTATAAATTTTTGAAAATTTAAGCATAATAGGACCTTTCAATTATAAGGATAAGCAAACAAATAGAAAATAGGTAAATATAAGATTTAAATATGTTCTGTCATACTTAATACTAAAATATGAAAAAGATGAAATTAAAGGACACAGGTTTAAATGAACATATTTTTGAATGTAATTGAGATATTGGCTTGAAATTTTTTGTAAAGGGTCGAGAATTTCCATATCTAACTAAAAAATTATATTAAGGGATAAATATGGACTAAATTGTTGTAGCTATCTGCGATCCTATTAAAATGTTGATATAAATCATAGTTTTAGAAATTAAACAAATATGTAATATATGACAAAATCTTTATTTATGAACAAAACTCAATGAAATTTTCAACGCTTGTTAAATTTGTCATTTCAAATAAGAATATGCAAAAAAAAAATTGAAAAGGTCAAAGGGCATCCCGCAATTCCCAAAAATAGGAATGAAAATCCCAAAAATGGAATTTTTTACTTTTTTGCCCATAGGGTCCACATTTCTTTCAGGGCTGGGAAAATACTTTTGGAGTAAATAGAAAACATATTGAGGTTTCCAAAACTGCTTTCAGTTTTCTGAACCCAGCTTTGGGATTTTAGAACATGTCGCCCAAAGTTGAAGTTTTGATAAAAAATAGGTCATATTCGGAAGGACGCAGTGGCAACATTTTCAAAAAATAGGACAAGTTTTTTACGCCAAAGCGTTCTGCGTAAAGATACCTTTTAGAAAACTATAAAATTGTTATATGTTCTTAATAAAAAATTTATTTTATTAATAAAAGAGTTAAGACACATTTTTGGCAAAAAAACGCCAAAAATCTAAAATTTTTTGAATTTTTAAATTAAAAAACGTATATTTTTGGATCTGTAAACGATATTGATCTGAAATTTTTTGTATATTATTGGAAATTTTGTTGTCTAACTAACAAGAAAAAATTGAGTCCATTTGGTCCAAAATTACGCCCGGTATTCAAAAAAAGGCGGACCAAGGTATGGTAAATTTTGTATCACTAAATTTTTAAATGCCTATAACTCGAATATTATAAGAGATAAGTAGTATGTCCAAGCATGTTTTTTCAAGATCTCGTCGAGCGCTTTCACAAAATATAAAAATCTTTGTATTTGGGTGAAAAACAAAAAAATGGCACGAGTTTAAAAATTTAACATGTCGTAGGTACCCTACTTTGAGCCGCCACAGCGCCGTCCCTGGGGCATCTGCAGGGTTCATCTTCAAAACTTAAACTCGAATACTCCTTGGCTACGCTCACGCCAAATTTTATCCCGATCGGATCAACCGTTTAGAAATGCCAGATTTATTTCCAAAAAATTTCCATTCTGCCCCACTGTGCAGTCGAAGGACGAAAAAGTACCAAATAGTCCCCTTTTATAGATTCTCATTTACTAAGGGCTCTACATGCTTAATTTTATGTTTCTAGGTTAAATTTTATAGAAAACTCAAAAAGTACCAGTCGAAGGACGAAAAAGTACCAAAAAGTCCCCTTTTATAGATTCTCATTAACTAAGGCCTCCGCATGCTTAATTTCATGTTTCTAGGTTAAATTTTATAGAAAACTCAAAAAGTACCAGTCGAAGGACGAAAAAGTACCAAAACGTCCCCTATTATAGATTCTCATTTACTCTGGGCTCTACATGCTTAATTTCATGTTTCTAGGTTAAATTTTATAGAAAACTCAAAAAGTACCAGTCGAAGGACGAAAAAGTACCAAAAAGTTCCCTTTTATAGATTCTCATTTACTCTGGGCTATATATGCTTAAATTCATGTTTCTAGGTTAAATTTTATAGAAAACTCAAAAAGTACCAGTCGAAAGACGAAAAAGTTCCAAAAAGTCCCCTTTTATAGATTCTCATTTACTCCGGGCTCTACATGCTTAATTTCATGTTTCTAGGTTAAATTTTATAGAAAACTCAAAAAGTATCATTCGAAAGACGAAAAAGTACCAAAAAGTCCCCTTTTATAGATTCTCATTTACTAAGGGCTCTACATGCTTAATTTCATGTTTCTAGGTTAAATTTTATAGAAAACTCAAAAAGTACCAGTCGAAGGACGAAAAAGTACCAAATAGTCCCCTTTTATAGATTCTCATTTACTAAGGGCTCTACATGCTTAATTTTATGTATCTAGGTTAAATTTTATAGAAAACTCAAAAAGTACCAGTCGAAGGACGAAAAAGTACCAAAAAGTCCCCTTTTATAGATTCTCATTTACTCCGGTCTCTACATGTTTAATTTCATGTTTCTAGGTTCAATATTATAGAAAATTCAAAAAGTACCTTTTGAAGAACGAAAAAGTACCAAAAAGTCCCGTTTTATAGATTCTCATTTACTCCGAGCTCTACATGCTTAATTTCATGTTTCTAGGTTTAATTTTAAAGAAAACTCAAAAAAGTACCTGTGTAGAACGAAAAAGTAGCGAAAAGTCCTTTTATTATTAATTTCATGTTTCTATTTCAATGTCATAGAAAACTCAAAAAGGACCAGTTGGAGAATGAAAAGTACCAAAAAATATCACTTGATACCGGGGTTCCAAATAACACCCCATTAGGATATTTAGTGTTTCTAAATTTAAAAATTTTATCTAAATTGGATCATTGTGGTTGAATAAAATCAAATTTCCCGTTTTTACCCCTTTTGGTACTTTTTTCCTCCCCATTAACGAAATAAAAATTCTATTCCAAAAAGTTGCAACATCGTAGTGGGAGCCCGTTATTATGTATTCATATGTATAAGTTAATAAACCAAAAACAATGTTTTATGAAAAAAGTACCAATAATAGGTACAATTTTAACCCCTTAAACGTCCGAATATCCAAAAAGTACTAAATTCATATTTTTATTTTTTCGTTAAGTTATGAAGGAGTCAAAAATATTTTTTGAATGTGCACTGGTTTAAAAGATACATGGGGTGCGAAAAAAGTACCAAAATACAGTTTTTACCCGTTTATTCCCTAAAGGGGCCGAATTTTAAAAAAGTACCAGACACCTGTCCGTTTATTTTTTAAATGAACGGCGATAAGCTTTAAACTGTTTTTGTATCTTTTCTAGTTTAGGAGATATAAGGTTACCGAATTTACCCGTTTTTACCCTTTTTTACCCCCTAAACATTCGAATTTCCAAAAATCCCGTCTTAGTGGATCTATTTGGCGGGAGACCAACCTCCTGTCCAAATTTCAGCTCTTTAGCTTCAACCGTTTAGGCTGTGCGATGATGAATCAGTCAGTCAGTCAGTCAGTCAGTCAGTAACGTTAGAATTTTATATATATAGATTAGTTAGAAAAAAGAAGAAAAAAACACAAATGACTGTAAATTTCAGTTTATTTACTCGTAACACAGAACAAATAAATAATAAAATTTTGACCTTGACAAAAAACTAACTGACGACGACTGATGGTTTTTTTCTGGGGTTTTAATTTGGATTTTTCTAACCTGCCTGCGTCTTGGTTTGAAACCGGTTTAGATTTTTTGAAGTATTTCTATGTACTTTAAATGAATTTAATACTTACTACGGCTCTTGTATGAAAACGCAAAGTTAAATACAGTTTTTTTTTCCTTCAAATGGCAGCTAATTTTTAAAATTTTATGTATGATTTTGTATTTAAGACGTTGAAGTTTTAAAACAACAAAATATCATGCCATATGCTACCTGAGTGCAAAATAAATATATAAAAAAAAAATATGTTTGATTTAAGAAACTTTAGATAGTGTTTTTTTTTAAAGGAGTTAACAAACGACATTCAAAAAATTGTTGTTATCAGCAAAAAATGGCAAGACATATGAATGCACACCAAAAAAGTTAAGCCACAACATTAAATTGTTGAAAAGGTTACAATACGGAATACTAGAATTGAATTAGAACTGAAGTAGAATCGAATGAGAACTAAACTAGAAACGAAATAGAAATAGAACTGAACTAGTAATTAACTGCAAATGAACTAGAATTGAGCTATAACTAAATTATATCTAAACTAGAACTAAACTAGAGCTTGACTAGAAGTAAACTAGAATTTAACTGGAACTGATTAAGAACTGAACTATAACCGAACAACAATCGAACTTGATCTGAATTAACACTGAATTAGAACTGAACTAGGACTGAACTAGAACTGAATTAGAACTGAACTAGAACTGAACTAGAACTGAACTAGAACTGAACTAGAACTGAACTAGAACTGAACTAGAACTGAACTAGAACTGAACTAGAACTGAACTAGAACTGAACTAGAACTGAACTAGAACTGAACTAGAACTGAACTAGAACTGAACTAGAACTGAACTAGAACTGAGCTAGAACTGAACTAGAACTGAACTAGAACTGAACTAGAACTGAACTAGAACTGAACTAGAACTGAACTAGAACTGAACTAGAACTTAACTAGAACTGAACTAGAACTGAACTAGAACTGAACTAGAACTGAACTAGAACTGAACTAGAACTGAACTAGAACTGAACTAGAACTGAACTAGAACTGAACTAGAACTGAACTAGAACTGAACTAGAACTAAACTAGAACTGAACTAGAACTGAACTAGAACTGAACTAGAACTGAACTAGAACTGAACTAGAACTGAACTAGAACTGAACTAGAACTGAACTAGAACTGAACTAGAACTGAACTAGAACTGAACTAGAACTGAACTAGAATTGAACTAGAATTGAACTAGAACTGAACTAGAACTGAACTAGAACTGAACTAGAACTGAACTAGAACTAGAACTGAACTAGAACTAGAACTGAACTAGAACTAGAACTAGAACTAGAACTGAACTAGAACTGAATTAGAACTGAACTAGAACTGAACTAGAACTGAACTAGAACTGAACTAGAACTGAACTAGAACTGAACTAGAACTGAACTAGAACTGAACTAGAACTGAACTAGAACTGAACTAGAACTGAACTAGAACTGAACTAGAACTAAACTAGAACTGAACTAGAACTGAACTAGAACTGAACTAGAACTGAACTAGAACTGAACTAGAACTGAACTAGAACTGAACTAGAACTGAACTAGAACTGAACTAGAACTGAACTAGAACTGAACTAGAATTGAACTAGAATTGAACTAGAACTGAACTAGAACTGAACTAGAACTGAACTAGAACTGAACTAGAACTGAACTAGAACTAGAACTGAACTAGAACTAGAACTGAACTAGAACTAGAACTAGAACTAGAACTGAGATAGAACTGAACTAGAACTGAATTAGAACTGAACTAGAACTGAACTAGAACTGAACTAGAACTGAACTAGAACTGAACTAGAACTGAACTAGAACTGAACTAGAACTGAACTAGAATTGAACTAGAATTGAACTAGAACTGAACTAGAACTGAACTAGAACTGAACTAGAACTGAACTAGAACTAGAACTGAACTAGAACTAGAACTGAACTAGAACTAGAACTAGAACTGAACTAGAACTGAACTAGAACTGAATTAGAACTGAACTAGAACTGAACTAGAACTGAACTAGAACTGAACTAGAACTGAACTAGAACTGAACTAGAACTGAACTAGAACTGAACTAGAACTGAACTAGAACTGAACTAGAACTGAACTAGAACTGAACTAGAACTGAACTAGAACTGAACTAGAACTGAACTAGAACTGAACTAGAACTGAACTAGAACTGAACTGAACTCGAACTGAACTAGAACTGAACTAGAACTGAACTAAAACTGAACTAGAACTGAACTAGAACTGAACTAGACCTGAAATAGAACTGAACTAGAAGTATATACTAGACTATTGTCCAGTCCACAGACAAGGTTATAGTCAAGATTGTATACCATACTATAGTCCAGAGTAGACCTATTTTCCGAAAAGAAAACTTCATTTACTGAAAACAAGTAGAAATATTGATATGACTTTATAAGAAATCTTATTAAAATAATGCGCAGTTTTGTTTATGAATTTCAAAATAAACTTAAGTTTTAAATAAACAAATTTAAAAATTCACAATCAATTATCTAAACTAAACCCCATCAATACGTTTTAGTGAAATTTATTTAGTTAAAATCAAAGAAACCACCAAATTAAAAATTTCTCCAGTAAAAAACACAAACAGAAAAAGAAATCTTAAATTTAAAATCTATTTGAAAACGAGTGAAAAAAATCGTTATAAATGCCTGAGGAATTTTAAGTAAATTTAAGTCTCTTTAAGTTAAGTTCAATGTACAGAAGATTTTTCTTTGCCACATATAGACGGTGATGGGGAAATAAACGTAACCAAGAGGTGTATAAAATTTTATTAAAAAACAACAAATTTAAAAAGGTAAATAGAAAAAAAAAAAAAACAACAATTGTAAATATTTTATAAAAAAACAGGGCTATTGACAAAATTATAATTGAAAAAAATTAAAAAGAAATAAAAAGAAAAAAATAACAACAATTTGGGGGAAGTACACCAAGATTTTTTGATATTCAATCTGTTAAAGAATTAAACTATCAACTAGAACTAGTCCAGTAACTGGTTATATGGGGATAGCGATGGGTTATAAAAGAAAATGTTTGCTTTCAGCTTGTTACAAGTTTGATTATCGAACTCCCTTTATAATATGCTTTTCTTAAATTCTCCATATGCCGACAAAAATTTAATTTTTTACATATTCCTCATTACTCATGCTGTAGATGGGTTATTTTTTCAAAATAAAGGAATAAAAGAAACCTAAATGAAAGGTTTCTTTTTTTTTTTTGTATGAAAATTAAAACCAACATAAACTAAAACAGAACTGATAAAAAATTACATAAAAACGGGCAAAAAAAAAACAACTTTCATTTCGTGTTTTGAAACTTAAATTAAAATTGAAAATAACAAAAAATCCACAAAAAAATTGATTTAATATGGAAAAATAATAATAAATCTTAAGCAAAAGATTAAAAAAGGAATATAATGACATATTACCAAAAAAAAAAAAAAATACACAATATATGATTAAAACTAAATTTATGAAAAAAAAAAAAATCATAAAATTGAAACTTGTTTAATTACAATAAAGGTCTTATAATGATCTTTTACATTCGATCAGCAACTTCTTTCTATACATTTTAATTATATAAGGAAAACAAATTATTAAACTTTAATTGTTAATTTACTACTAAATGCTAAATATAAATACTAGCAATTATTTAAGGCAAAAGTTCAATATTATAGATAGATTAAAAACAAACCTTGAAATCTTGTTAATTGTTAATAAATGTTCAATATTTTTATAACCATTAAAGCAATTTTTAAATTCTTTCATTTAAAATTGCTAAAAACAAAAACAATTTTTCGTAAACGCTAATTGCACTAACTACCCTAATGTCTAGTTTTAATTTTACCGTTAAATATTTAAACAAATAGTTTAACAATTTAATATGGAACAGACTAAAGTGTTAATTATTTTAACTAATATAAAAAAATGTTTAAGATTCTGTTAAAAAATGAAGTGTGAAATGTTTAAATTTGACTAAATTGAAAATAAATAGAAAATGTAATCTTTGATAAAATGTGTGGTTATCTCTTGACCGGATATCAGGGATTTAATGTTATTGAACAAATTAAATGATTTTTTACAAAAATTGTATGGAATAGACCAATGAATAGACTACTTTCTGAACTACAGACTAGAATATATGTTGGACTATAGACTAGAGTATAATCTGGACTATAGACTAAACTATAGTCAGAAAAACAGACTAGACTAGAGTCTGTACTGAACTAGAACTGAACTAAAACAGAACTGAACTAAAACAGAACTAGAACTGAACTAGAAACTAGAACTGACTAGAACTGAACTAGAACTGAACTAGAACTGAACTAGAACTGAACTAGAACTGAACTAGAACTGAACTAGAACTGAACTAGAACTGAACTAGAAAACTGAACTAGAACTGAACTAGAACTGAACTAGAACTGAATTAGAACTGAACTAGAACTGAACTAGAAACTGAACTAGAACTGAACTAGAACTGAACTAGAACTGAACTAGAACAGAACTGAACTAGAACTGAACTAGAACTGAACTAGAACTGAACTAGAACTGAACTAGAACAGAACTGAACTGAACTAGAACTGAACTAGAACTGAACTAGACTGAACTAGAACTGACTAGAACTGAACTAGAACTGAACTAGAACTGAACTAGAACTGAAACGGAACTGAACTAGAACTGAACTAGAACTGAACTAGAACTGAACTAGAACTGAACTAGAACTGAACTAGAACTGAACTTTAGAACTGAACTAGAACTGAACTTGAACTAGAACTGAACTAGAACTGAACTAGAACTGAACTAGAACTGAACTAGAACTGAACTAGAACTGAACTAGAACTGAACTAGAACTGAACTAGAACTGAACTAGAACTGAACTAGAACTGAACTAGAACTGAACTAGAACTGAACTAGAACTGAACTAGAACTGAACTGGAACTGAACTAGAACTGAACTAGAACTGAACTAGAACTGAACTAGAACTGAACTAGAACTGAACTAGAACTGAACTAGAACTGAACTAGAACTGAACTAGAACTGATAGACTGAACTAGAACTGAACTAGAACTCAACTAGAACTAGAACTGAACTAGAACTGAACTAGAACTGAACTAGAACTGAACTAGAACTGAACTAGAACTGAATTAGAACTGAACTAGAACTGAACTGAACTGAACTAGAACTGAACTAGAACTGAACTAGAACTGAACTAGAACTGAACTAGAACTGAACTAGAACTGAACTAGAACTGAACTAGAACGAACTAGAACTGAACTAGAACTGAATTAGAACTGAACTAGAACTGAACTAGAACTGAACTAGAACTGAACTAGAACTGAACTAGAACTGAACTAGAACTGAACTAGAACTGAACTAGAACTGAACTAGAACTGAACTAGAACTGAACTAGAACTGAACTAGAACTGAACTAGAACTGAACTAGAACTGAACTAGAACTGAACTAGAACTGAACTAGAACTGAACTAGAACTGAACTAGAACTGAACTAGAACTGAACTAGAACTGAACTAGAACTAGAACTGAACTAGAACTGAACTAGAACTGAACTAGAACTGAACTAGAACTGAACTAGAACTAGAACTGAACTAGAACTGAACTAGAACTGAACTAGAACTGAACTAGAACTGAACTAGAACTGAACTAGAACTGAACTAGAACTAGAACTGAACTAGAACTGAACTAGAACTGAACTAGAACTGAGAACTGAACTAGAACTAGAACTGAACTAGAACTGAACTAGAACTGAACTAGAACTGAACTAGAACTGAACTAGAACTGAACTAGAACGACTAGAACTGAACTAGAACTGAACTAGAACTGAACTAGAACTGAACTAGAACTGAACTAGAACTGAACTAGAACTGAACTAGAACTGAACTAGAAACTGAACTAGAACTGAACTAGAACTGAACTACGAACTAGAACTGACTAGAACTGAACTAGAACTGAACTATAACAGAACTGATCTAGAACTGAACTAGAACTGAACTAGAACTGAACTAGAACTGAACTAGAACTGAACTAGAACTGAACTAGAACTGAACTAGAACTGAACTAGAACTGAACTAGAACTGAACTAGAACTGAACTAGAACTGAACTAGAACTGAACTAGAACTGAACTAGGAACTGAACTAGAACTGACCTAGAACTGAACTAGAACTGAACTAGACTGACTAGAACTGAACTAGAACTGAACTAGAACTGAACTAGAACTGAACTAGAACTGAATTAGAACTGAACTAGAACTGAACTAGAACTGAACTAGAACTGAACTAGAACTGAACTAGAACTGAATTAGAACTGAACTAGAACCGAACTAGAACTAGAACTGAACTAGAACTGTACTAGAACAGAACTAGAACTAAACTAGAACTGAACCACATCTGAACTCTAGTCTACAGACTAGACTGTATAGTGTTGTCTATAGTCTGGATTTTAGCAGTCTAGTCTATAGTCTCGACTAAAGTCTAGTCTGTAGGCTTTTTTGTTACTCTATTTCTATTATTTATATTCTACAATTTGTTGCAATTATTATTACTATGTTTGTATTTTCTTAAAGAACCAGTAAATCTAGCCAAGTTATTTCCTGTATATACAAAATAAATAAAATATATAAATGGGCAGAAAGAAAAACAAACTGATTCACATTTTTTTCAGTTTAAAACAAAAAACAACTATTATATATAAGTTAGTTGTTGTTGTTGTCTGGCCACAACAAATATTCTTTTTATTTAACACTTTAATACAAAAAAAAAACAGAAATAAAAGTAGAAAGATATAAAAAAAAGGCTGGAAAAAAATAAAGCAAGATGAATAATATCATGCCGCATATAGATATTTCTGTATTTTTTTTACAATTTCATTCTTTTTTAAAGACATCTTTAAATGAACGTGTTTTGCAAAAATTATGCCATGTTTACACTTGTCTCGTATATATTCTATATAATAATATGTTTTTTTTTCACATATTTTCTTATATTTATTATATTCTATACAGTCATAAACCTCATATTCATTGTTTATAATATTGTATACAATATATGACAACAACAAAAGAAAATAAAAACTGACTATCTGGCCGACTAAATGTTTGACTGACTTCAACAGTTAATAAGTATTCAACAATATCTTATTGTTTTTATGGCTCTATTTTCGTTCTTTACTTTTTTTGTTGACATTTTAGATAAAAAAGACGTATTATGTGTAAACATTTACAATATATATAATTTATATTTATAAATCTTAGCGAATAATGACTTAATGAAGAATTTTTTTTATTTTGAAATTTATGAAAAAAAAAGACTTTATACTATAGTCGAGTCTATAAAGCAGATTTTAGGCGAAACTATAGTCGATCAGATTATAGAGTAGTCTCTAACCGAGACTGTAGAATAATCTTTAGTCGAGACTTTATTCAATAACATAGACCAGACCATAGGCCAGAATAAAGTCGATACTTAAGACTATAGTCAAGACTATAAAGTAGACTTTAGACGAAACTATAGTCGATCAGATTATAGAGCATTCTATAGTTTAAATTCTAGACTATAGACTAATCTATAGTCAAGACTATAGACTAATCTATAGTCAAGACTATAGACTAATCTATAGTCAAGACTATAGACTAATCTATAGTCAAGACTATAGACTAATCTATAGTCAAGACTATAGACTATAGTCAAGACTTTAGACTATAGTCAAGACTATAGACTATAGTCAAGATTATAGACTATAGACCATTATTATGATTATAGACTAATCTATAGTCGAGACTATAGACTAATCTATTGTCGAGATCAAATACTAATCTATAGTCGAAACTAAAGACTAAAAGTAGTCTAGACTATAGACTAATCTGTAGTCGAGACTATAGACTAATCTTTTGTCGAAATGAAATACTAATCCATAGTCGAAACTAAAGCCTAATAGTAGTCCAGACTACAGACATATCTATTGTCGAGACCAAATACTAATCTATAGTCGAAACTGAAGACTAATAGTAGTCTAGACTATAGACTAATCTGTAGTCAAGACTATAGACTAATCTATAGTCGAGACTACAGACTAATATGTAGTCGAGACTATAGACTAATCTATAGTAGAGACTATAGACTAATCTATAGTCGAGACTATAGACTAATCTATAGTCGAGACTATAGACTAATCTATAGTCGAGACTATAGACTAATCTATAGTCGAGACTATAGACTAATCTATAGTCGAGACTATAGACTAATCTATAGTCGAGACTATAGACTAATCTATAGTCGAGACTATAGACAAATCTATTGTCGAGACTATAGACAAATCTATTGTCGAGATCAAATACTAATCTATAGTCTAGACTACCGACTAATCTATAGTCGAGACTGCAGACTTATCTATGGTCGAAACTATAGACTAATCTATAGTCGAAACTAAAGACTAATAGTAGTCTAGACTATATACTAATCTGTAGTCTAGACTATAGACTAATCTGTAGTCGAGACTATAGACTAATCTGTAGTCGAGACTATAGACTAATCTGTAGTCGAGACTATAGACTAATCTATAGTCGAGACTATAGACTAATCTATAGTCGAGACTATAGACAAATCTATTGTCGAGACTATAGACAAATCTATTGTCGAGATCAAATACTAATCTATAACCGAAACTAAAGACTAATAGTAGTCTAGACTATAGATTAATCTGTAGTCGAGACTCCAGACTAATCTGTAGTCGATTATAGTCGAGACAATAGACTAATCTATAGCAAAGACTAAAGACTACACTATAATCGATATTATAGACCCCATTTTAGTCGAAACTTTAAACTATAGTTGAGACCAGTCTATAGCCGAGACTATAGTTAAGATTATAAACCAGACTGAAGTAAAGACACTAGACTGTTAAGACGATAGATTAAACTATAAACAGATTACAGTCTAAAGTTTAGAAACAAATATAGAGACTAACTGAGAAATACTCATAAGTGTTAAACAAATGTAACAAAATATATTACTTCCAACTCAATAACTTTAAGTAAATTACTATAACCGGAGGCATTAGTGAAAGTTTCTTGATCTTTTAAGATACTTAGGGACTTTATGGCCCTATGCTTGCTAGCCTATTTACATAATAAGTACTAAACGATGAATGAATAAATACTAACTAAATATATAAAATAGTTATTTCTTAGTTTTGCTTTTTTCTGTGTCGTTTTCAGGCGATAATAATCTGAAACAAAGGTGAAGTCATTAACTATTTGTAAGCTTCAAGTACTCGTATTATATACAATTAAACACACACACACACACACTTTTGTATGTTAGGAAACAGATGTAGTCGTATTATCTGGCCTTATATACAACATTTTATTATTATTTTAGTTGTTTGCTTAGTTTTTTTTTCTTTCTTAATAAACATTAATAAATGAATTGTTTTTTAAACAATATACTTGCATTTATTTAATAGCTACGTTTGTTTTCTCTGTTCAGTGATAAGATATTGTTTTTTTATGACTTTTTTCTCTCTGTTTTACAAAACATTTGTTTTGTTTACAAAAAAACGTGATAAAATTCTTACTTCATTTGTATAATTTTTGCCATATTTCATTTGTAATTTTGTTTTTTTATCTAGATGCTACTCGCCATAAATAATATTTATGCAAAATTATAGTTGAAAAATAAAAAAACAAACAACTTAAATAAGTTGTTTTGTAAAAAAATTGAAAACCAATGATTGTAAATAATTTCCAGTTAATTAAATGTCAATTAAATTGTATGTTTCTATATAAATATTATTAAAAACCACATTCCAAGACGTTTAATTAAATTAACAATATAGTCATTACAAAAACGTATAAAAAAATATGCAATTCCAGGTAAATTTGCAAAATGTTTACATTTTGAGGCTTTTGTCAAATTTTATAGTTATTTAAGTTGCACAGTAGGCATCACTGTTTTCTTCTTTTTGCTCTAAAGGTTGCCACCTGATTTAGTAAATGTTACTCTATTTTCTTATCCACTTACCGGCACAAAATGTGGTAGATTATCCAAAACTTGCAACTTATCAATACGCTGCTTAATTCTCTCTCTATGATGTGGATTCTTAATACCAATCGCTGTTAAGTCCTCCGGTGTCATACGAGCAATTGTGGGTAAATCATAGCCAGCTGTTATAAACAATTGAGCATATTCTTCATATTTCATTTCCATTAGCCAATCAATGATTAATTCCTCATTACGTTGACGATCCATCGAACCAATCGAACATGAACTTAATGAACTGCAACGGGGCGAAGAGAGAGCACCACCACCGCCACTACTGCGTATGGAACCGGCTCCCGAGACACCGGTTAGATATGATGAAGCACGACCTGAATCTAAACTAGCGGTTGAATGACGTGATCCAGAACCAGCTGAACCAGAGGAGGAACCGGGTGAATCACGACCCGGTGATTGTGTTAGATCGATGCCTTGATCCTCTTGCAGAGCCAGCTGCTGGTGGTAATAGACAGCCGCTTTATGTGTTAGAGGTTCACGTAAAGTGGCACAAAAGACTGGCGGGGGACATGGCACTAAAGAGGGTGGACAAGAGCCCAGCAAAGGATTTCCTGCGGCAGCTGCTGCAGTGGCTTGTGCGTTCTTAGAGGCGGCCGTAGCCGTGGCCGAGGTTTGTGATGAGCCTGAGGTTGACATGGCTGATGAATATTCGTTTATTTCATCTGAAAATGGTTAAAAGCATAGTCTGTATTATATGATCATATCCAGTGAACTAGTCCAGTTATCATTCAGTTCAAGTTCAGTTCTCGTTCAGTTCTAGTTCAGTTCTAGTTCAGTTCTAGTTCAGTTCTAGTTCAGTTCTAGTTCAGTTCTAGTTCAGTTCTAGTTCAGTTCTAGTTCAGTTCTAGTTCAGTTCTAGTTCAGTTCTAGTTCATTCTAGTTCGTCTAGTTCAGTTCTAGTTCAGTTCTAGTTCAGTTCTAGTTCAGTTCTAGTTCAGTTCTAGTTCAGTTCTAGTTCAGTTCTAGTTCAGTTCTAGTTCAGTTCTAGTTTAGTCTAGTTCAGTCTAGTTCAGTTCTAGTTCAGTTCTAGTTCAGTCTAGTTCAGTTCTAGTTTCAGTTCTAGTTCAGTTCTAGTTCAGTTCTAGTTCAGTTCTAGTTCAGTTCTAGTTCAGTTCTAGTTCAGTTCTAGTTCAGTTCTAGTTCAGTTCTAGTTCAGTTCTAGTTCAGTTCTAGTTCAGTTCTAGTTCAGTTCTAGTTCAGTTCTAGTTCAGTTCTAGTTCAGTTCTAGTTCAGTTCTAGTTCAGTTCTAGTTCAGTTCTAGTTCAGTTCTAGTTCAGTTCTAGTTCAGTTCTAGTTCAGTTCTAGTTCAGTTCTAGTTCAGTTCTAGTTCAGTTCTAGTTCAGTTCTAGTTCAGTTCTAGTTCAGTTCTAGTTCAGTTCTAGTTCAGTTCTAGTTCAGTTCTAGTTCAGTTCTAGTTCAGTTCTAGTTCAGTTCTAGTTCAGTTCTAGTTCAGTTCTAGTTCAGTTCTAGTTCAGTTCTAGTTCAGTTCTAGTTCAGTTCTAGTTCAGTTCTAGTTCAGTTCTAGTTCAGTTCTAGTTCAGTTCTAGTTCAGTTCTAGTTCAGTTCTAGTTCAGTTCTAGTTCAGTTCTAGTTCAGTTCTAGTTCAGTTCTAGTTCAGTTCTAGTTCAGTTCTAGTTCTAGTTCAGTTCTAGTTCAGTTCTAGTTCAGTTCTAGTTCAGTTCTAGTTCAGTTCTAGTTCAGTTCTAGTTCAGTTCTAGTTCAGTTCTAGTTCAGTTCTAGTTCAGTTCTAGTTCAGTTCTAGTTCAGTTCTAGTTCAGTTCTAGTTCAGTTCTAGTTCAGTTCTAGTTCAGTTCTAGTTCAGTTCAGTTCTAGTTCAGTTCTAGTTCAGTTCTAGTTCAGTTCTAGTTCAGTTCTAGTTCAGTTCTAGTTCAGTTCTAGTTCAGTTCTAGTTCAGTTCTAGTTCAGTTCTAGTTCAGTTCTAGTTCAGTTCTAGTTCAGTTCTAGTTCAGTTCTAGTTCAGTTCTAGTTCAGTTCTAGTTCAGTTCTAGTTCAGTTCTAGTTCAGTTCTAGTTCAGTCCTAGTGCAGTTCTAGTTCAGTTCTAGTTCAGTTCTAGTTCAGTCCTGGTGCAGTCCTAGTTCAGTTCTAGTTCAGTTCCAGTTCACTTCTAGTTAAGTTCTAGTTTAGTGCTAGTTCAGTAGTACAGTTCTAGTTGAAAGTAGTTCCACTTACCTTTAATTCTTAATGCTACTGTAGGTTCACGTGGCAAATTGAAGCCGCCCTCCTCGAGCGATGGTGACGATACCATACTACTCATTATAATACCATCCTCCAGCTGTACTTTACCAGCTGCACCCGATATACTACCACCCAAACGATATAGTGGTATCTGTTGTTGATATGCTGACTGTGACGTTTGCTGCTGTGGTACTGGATCGCCTGGTAATGCTGGTGGTGCGACTTTTGTTATCTTTTTAGCTTGTGCGTGTGGTTTCAATGAACGATGCATGATCGCAATAACAACCACAATGAAATTGTGTTGTATTTAAGGATGTTGAAAAGAGATTTATATTTTGTATATGATCCTGTAAAGAGAAAGATATAGAGGAAAATGATTGATTTGATTTAAAATAAATTTGGTTTTAGTTTAAAATAAGGTTTATTATTATCATATCAATTAATTTTTGGTAACCTAATGGGGCAGAAATGCATCATCTCAACCCACATAGTTACCTAAGGTTTTACTTTAACATTATCTGGAGACATGTCCATGTTAATTACCATCATCTTAAGTATTAAATCTAGCTGTTACAAATATTATTTTTTTTGTCTTTCATGATGGAAAGTACTTATTTAGAAATCTTTTTTAACAATGAAATGTTAAACGGAAACACACCCATGTCTATGGCTGGTTTATTCGCCTTTAAATTTTTATTTTGGGATTTACTTTATAGAAAAAAGTATTTCTTTTTTTAATCAAGCTTAACATTTAAATGTTAAAAAACCCACAAAAGGTCATATTACAATTTCATTGAAGAAAAAAATTTTATAAAAAGCAAAAAAAAAATATCAATAAATTTGTAGGTTTCTATGATTTTAAATAGATTTTACTACATCTATGGTGTCAGAGAAAAAGAGAGGAAAAAAAGATTAAGAGTCAAAATAGAAATACAGAGAAAGAGTGTGTAGGTCGGTTGTATTTTAAAGGAAGATGCCAGATGAAGTTATTTGTTGGGAATTTTCAAATTTAGAACAACATAAGCATATTATAGAGTCTAAACTGAAGTCTACTCTTTAGTCTAGATTAGAGTTTATACTATAATCTGGGCAAAAGTCTGGCAACACGTTATTTTCAATCAAAAGGCTGCTGCACACTCACATCACAATAAAAAACCATTAAATGTCAAAACAATTATAGTAAAAGCAACAAAAATAGTACAAATATATTGCAACCGAAAAAAGCACTTATACTAAAATCTGACTAAAAGTAGAGTAAAACATTATACATTAGATTTTTCTTGTTGCATTTGTAGTTATTTAACTACAAAATAAGAGTATCAAGTTAGTGTACATACGAAAATAGTTTAAGAGAAAAACTATACACCATTTTGTAAGAGTGCCTGATAGTGGGGTAAAAATGCAAAGTTCAAAAGTTAATAAAATTGCAATATTATATACTACAAAGAAAATTTGTTTTAGTATTTCTGTTGTTTTTTTTTTTTTTTTCAATATTTTTGCAAGATGTGTTGGTGGCAGTAGTCGTAGTAGTGGGAGGTTAAAGCAAAGAAATTTTCTTTGCAAAAGGTTAAAGTTCGAGGAATCTTTTATGTGTTAAATTAAATACATTAGTTATATATAATAAGAATAAAGTGCTAACTAGACGTAGGAGTTTAGGTGTTTAAATGTTAAAATGTTTTTATAATTGATAGTTTAATAGTATCTTTAAAAGGTTAAATAATGTGTGATTAAATACTATATCAGTGAGAGTCTCCATAGTCCAGACTATAGGCTATTCTATAGTCCAGACTATAGGCTATTCTATAGCAGAGGTATAGACTATACTATAGTCCAGGTATAGACTATACTATAGTCCAGGCTATAGACTATACTATAGTCCAGACTATAGACTATACTATAGTCCAGGTATAGACTATACTATAGTCCAGGTATAGACTATACTATAGTCCAGGCTATAGACTATACTATAGTCCAGGCTATAGACTATACTATAGTCCAGACTATAGACTATACTATAGTCCAGACTATAGACTATACTATAGTCCAGACTATAGACTATTCTAAAGGCCTGACTATAGACTATTCTATAGTCCTGACTATAGACTATTCTATAGTACAGACTATAGACTATTCTGTGGTACAGACTATAGACTATTCTGTGGTACAGACTATAGACTATTCTATGGTACATACTATAGATTATTCTATAGTCCAGACTATAGACTATTCTATAGTCCAGACTATAGACTATTCTATAGTCCAGACTATAGACTATTCTATAGTCCAGACTATAGACTATTCTATAGTCCAGACTATAGACTATTCTATAGTCCAGACTATAGACTATTCTATAGTCCAGACTATAGACTATTCTATAGTCCAGACTATAGACTATTCTATAGTCCAGACTATAGACTATTCTATAGTCCAGACTATAGACTATTCTATAGTCCAGACTACAGACTATTCTATAGTCCAGACTATAGACCATTCTATAGTCCAGACTATAGACTACTCTATAGTCCAGACTATAGACTATTCTATAGTCCAGACTATAGACTATTCTATAGTCCAGACTATAGACTATTCTATAGTCCAGACTATAGACTATTCTATAGTCCAGACTATAGACTATTCTATAGTCCAGACTATAGACTATTCTATAGTCCAGACTATAGACTATTCTATAGTCCAGACTATAGACTATTCTATAGTCCAGACTATAGACTATTCTATAGTCCAGACTATAGACTATTCTATAGTCCAGACTATAGACTATTCTATAGTCCAGACTACAGACTATTCTATAGTCCAGACTATAGACTATTCTATAGTCCAGACTATAGACTATTCTATAGTCCAGACTATAGACTATTCTATAGTCCAGACTATAGACTATTCTATAGTCCAGACTATAGACTATTCTATAGTCCAGACTATAGACTATTCTATAGTCCAGACTATAGACTATTCTATAGTCCAGACTATAGACTATTCTATAGTCCAGACTATAGACTATTCTATGGTACAGACTATATACTATTCTATGGTAAAGACTATAGACTATTCTATAGTCCAGACTATAGACTATTCTATAGTCCAGACTATAGACTATTCTATAGTACAGACTATAGACTATTCTATGGTACAGACTATATACTATTCTATGGTAAAGACTATAGACTATTCTATAGTCCAGACTATAGACTATTCTATAGTCCAGACTATAGACTATTCTATAGTCCAGACTATAGACTATTCTATAGTCCAGACTATAGACTATTCTATAGTACAGCCTATAGACTATTCTATAGTCCAGCCTATGGATTATTCTATAGTCCAGCCTATAGACTATTCTATAGTCCAGACTATAGACTATTCTATAGTCTTTACTATAGACTATTCTATAGTCTTTACTATAGACTATTCTATAGTCCAGACAATAGACTATTCTATAGTCCAGACTATAGACTATTCTATAGTCCAGACTATAGACTATTCTATAGTCCAGACTATATACTATTCTATAGTCCAGACTATAGAATATTCTATAGTCCAGACTATAGACTATTCTATAGTACAGACTATAGACTATTCTATGGTACAGACTATATACTATTCTATGGTAAAGACTATAGACTATTCTATAGTCCAGACTATAGACTATTCTATAGTCCAGACTATAGACTATTCTATAGTCCAGACTATAGACTATTCTATAGTCCAGCCTATAGACTATTCTATAGTCCAGCCTATGGATTATTCTATAGTCCAGACTATAGACTATTCTATAGTCCAGACTATAGACTATTCTATAGTCCAGACTATAGACTATTCTATAGTCCAGACTATAGATTATTCTATAGTCCAGACTATAGACTATTCTGTAGTCCAGACTATAGACTATTCCATAGTCCAGACTATAGACTATTCCATAGTCCAGACTATAGACTATTCCATAGTCCAGCCTATTCTATAGTCCACGCTATAGAATATTCTATAGCCCACGCTATAGAATATTCTATAGTCCACTCTATAGGCTATTCTATAGTCCACTCTATAGGCTATTCTATAGTCCAGACTATAGACTATTCTATAGTCCAGACTATAGACTATTCTATAGTCCAGACTATAGACTATTCTATAGTCCAGACTATAGACTATTCTATAGTCCAGACTATAGACTATTCTAATAGTCTATAGTCCAGACTATAGACTATTCTATAGTCCAGACTACAGACTATTCTATAGTCCAGACTATAGACTATTCTATAGTCCAGACTATAGACTATTCTATAGTCCACAATATAGACTATTCTATAGTCCACGCTACAGAATATACTATAGTTCACACTATAGATTATTCTGTAGTCCAGACTATGAACTATTCTATATGACCAGACTATACTCTATAATATAGTCTAGACTATATATGGACTATTCTATTTTATTTCATATTAAAAACCTTTGAATAATTACTCACATTTCCTCAACCCCCCTATTTTTTCACTTAACCTCTAACATAATCATTGTTCCAATTAATTTCCTGCCTATATAAAGTTAATTGATTTAAGCCACAAAATGAATTATGTGTATTTATTCCGGCATTTTCGAAACTATTTTGGCAAATTAATGTTGCAAAATATGTATCCTTTGCAGTCTTTAAGATTGATGACTTCATTGAAACGTTTGCAAAATCTTTAGCTCACTTTCCTTCCATTAAACAGCTTTAATTTATAGCTTTCATCCTATAAATAGTTTATTTCCCCTTTAAAGTGATTTTATTTAAACGTTTTATAGTCATTGACTTTGTACATTAAATGAGTCTCTATATAAAGGACAAAAAAATAAGCGAAAAAACAAGTAGAAATAGACAAAAAAGCGATTAATTCTAAAAGGCAAATTAATTTTTTTTCTGTTGCCAACAGATAAAAGGGATGATGATACAATAATAGCACAAGTACGATAATTTAAATACAATAGCTGAAACTGAAAAGTTTAATGTTACAGTCAAAGTGATTAAAGACAAAGGAATAGCATTCTATAGAATTGAATAAGTTAGAGTTTTTAGTCTTTATATTACCCAATAAATTGTTACAATTTTTAACTAGAAAATGTACCAGTTTTCAATTTCATGGCTTTATTCTTAACCCTGCTTAAGAGCAGCCAAAAAAAAAAAAAAAACTACTATTATGTTGTAGTGACTAAGTAGTGTTAGGGTGTGAGTGAGTAGAAATTTTAAAACAGCCACCCTCTTTCTCTTTCATCTTAAATACCACCCCATAATCATCACGTTTTACTTAAATGATAATTATTTTTAGATTTTTATAGTCTATCCAGCCATCCCAACCAACTCTCCCACCAACTTCATCATCTTGCCATGACCCTTACCACAGTGGTTAAGTGTTTTAAGTGTGTATTCTTGGAAATACTACACCATTATTTTTTTAAATCTTTTAAAATATGAAAAAAGAAAAACAGTCTGTGGGAACATCATATATCCTCCTCCTTGGACTTTAAATCTATAGTCTAGGCTATAGTCTATATAGTCTATAGTTTAGTATATAGTCTAGTCTATAGTCTAGTCTATAGTCTAGTCTAAAGTCTATTCTATAGTCTAGTCTATAGTCTAGTCTATAGTCTAGTCTATAGTCTAGTCTATAGTCTAGTCTATAGTCTAGTCTATAGTCTAGTCTATAGTCTAGTCTATAGTCTAGTCTATAGTCTAGTCTATAGTCTAGTCTATAGTCTAGTCTATAGTCTAGTCTATAGTCTAGTCTATAGTCTAGTCTATAGTCTAGTCTATAGTCTAGTCTATAGTCTAGTCTATAGTCTAGTCTATAGTCTAGTCTATAGTCTAGTCTATAGTCTAGTCTATAGTCTAGTCTATAGTCTAGTCTATAGTCTAGTCTATAGTCTAGTCTATAGTCTAGTCTATAGTCTAGTCTATAGTCTAGTCTATAGTCTAGTCTATAGTCTAGTCCATAGTCTATAGTCTAGTCTATAGTCTAGTCTATAGTCTAGTCTATAGTCTAGTCTATAGTCTAGTCTATAGTCTAGTCTATAGTCTAGTCTATAGTCTAGTCTATAGTCTAGTCTATAGTCTAGTCTATAGTCTAGTCTATAGTCTAGTCTATAGTCTAGTCTATAGTCTAGTCTATAGTCTAGTCTATAGTCTAGTCTATAGTCTAGTCTATAGTCTAGTCTATAGTCTAGTCTATAGTCTAGTCTATAGTCTAGTCTATAGTCTAGTCTATAGTCTAGTCTATAGTCTAGTCTATAGTCTAGTCTATAGTCTAGTCTATAGTCTAGTCTATAGTCTAGTCTATAGTCTAGTCTATAGTCTAGTCTATAGTCTAGTCTATAGTCTAGTCTATAGTCTAGTCTATAGTCTAGTCTATAGTCTAGTCTATAGTCTAGTCTATAGTCTAGTCTATAGTCTAGTCTATAGTCTAGTCTATAGTCTAGTCTATAGTCTAGTCTATAGTCTAGTCTATAGTCTATAGTCTAGTCTATAGTCTAGTCTATAGTCTAGTCTATAGTCTAGTCAATAGCCTAGTTTATAGTCTAGTGAATAGTCTAGTCTATAGTATTGTCTATATTCTGTTTTATATTCTGGACTATAGTCCGTTCTATTGTCATGACTATATCCCAGACTATATTGAATATAGTCCGGCCTTAACGGTATTGTGTTTTGTTAATGCCATTTTAAAATACCCATTTCTTTCTAACAAAGACGGTAATCAATAAATCTTTTACAATTTTTATATATTTTGCTTAATTTCTTTCAAACCAACAACATTATTATTTTAGTCATTATCATCAACTGGGCTGTTTTTGTATTCTCACACTCTCTTTTTTTTTTCTTGCTGTGTACTTCGTTGTTTTTGTACTCCTATATAGTTGTTGTTGTTGTTTATATATGCATATATTTACTTGTTTTTATACATATTTATTCACTTATTCAGTCACTAACTTCAGAGCTCTTCATTTAACACGTACCATCATCATACTTGAATCTAATGTATTTTACAATGTTGTTGTATGTATGCAGTTATTGTTGTTTCTGTTGTACCTCTTTACATTTTCGTTGTTGTTTTTGTTCTTGTATATGTCAAAAATGCAGTGTGGCCAACTAAGTAAATATAAGTGTCATATTTATGAGGTGTTAAAGATATGTTGATAATTATTAGATAAATAAAGAAAATTTCCCTTCTTTTTACATTAGTGTTCCACTTTTCTATAGTCCGGACGGAAGCAGTTCTTCCATTTTGAATATAAGTTGTCAAGACTATGGAATGTCTAGACTTGAAAGTTCTACAGATAGACTATAAGGTTTTCTAAAGACTGTGTTGTAGTCCATGCTATAGTTTGAGTTAAACACTTTTTCAAAGCCTAAGATCTGACTATAACCTATAAAATAATTTTAAACCGAAACTGGTCTATCACTAAAATATTTAAACTATTTTTCTAGCAAATTGTTTCCAGCTGCAAACGCTAATCCGCCTTCTGTGCATTATTTTTACCATAAATTTTGTATTTAATTTTTTTCTCGTTTTTTTTGTTTGTTTTATTCTCTCTAGTGATTACTCATTTATCCATATTTAAGCAATATATTTATGTTTTAGTCACCCACAATCCTCCCCCATGTAAATAGCGGCAAAAAAATAAAAACAAAAATTATGCACTTTTACTAAAAGTACTAGTACCAAAAAATACAAGAACAGCAAGGCTCGTTGACTAACTGACTTTAAACAGTGCTTGTACAACAAGGCCTGTTAATGGAGGAGAGAAGGCAGTCTAAAAAGTTCTTTAAATGAAGTTGTCTAATGACTAGATTAAAGAGCAGACAATAGTTGTTATTGTAGACTAAATTATGTAGGGTAAACAATAGTCCAGGCTATAGACTGAACTAGAGTCCAGAATATAGATTGAACTAGTGTCCAGACTCTAAACTAACCTACTATAGTCCAGACTATAGACTAGACTATAGTCCAAACTATAGACTAAACTATAGACCAGGCTATAGACTAACGAATAGTCCAGATTATAGACTAAATAAAGTCTAGACTTTAAACTAACCGATAGTCAAGATGATAAACTAAACTTTAGTCAAAACTGTAGACTAAACTTTAGTCAAAACTATAGACTAACCTATAGTCAATACTACAGACTGAACTATAGTCTAGATTAGAGACTGATCTATAGTCCAGACTATAGACTAAACTATAGTCCAGACTATAAACTAAACTATAGTCCAGACTATAGACTAAACTATAGTCCAGAATATAGACTATACTATTATCCAGACTATAGACTAAACTATAGTCCAGACTATACTAAATTATAGTTCAGACTATACTAAACTATAGTCCAGACTATAGACTAAACTATAGTCCAGACTATACTAAATTATAGTTCAGACTATACTAAACTATAGTCCAGACTATAGACTAAACTATAGTCCGGACTATAGACTAAACTATAGTCCAGACTATAGACTAAGCTATAGTCCAGACTATAGACTAACCTATAGTCCAGACTATAGACTAAACTATAGACCAGACTATAGACTAAACTATAGACCAGACTATAAACTACACTAAAGGCTAGACTTTAGACTAACCGATAGTCAAGATTACAGACTAAACTTTAGTCAAAACTATAGACTAAACTTTAGTCAAAACTATAGACTAACCTGTAGTCCATACTACAGACTGAACTATAGTCTAGATTAGAGACTGATCTATAGTCCAGACTATAGACTAAACTATAGTCCAGACTATAGACTAAACTATAGTCCAGACTATAGACTAAACTATAGTCCAGACTATAGACTAAACTATAGTCCAGACTATAGACTAAACTATAGTCCAGACTATAGACTAACCTATAGTCCAGACTATAGACTAAACTATAGTCCAGACTATAGACTAAACTATAGACCAGACTATAGACTAAACTATAGACCAGACTATAGACTAAACTAAAGTCTAGACTTTAGACTAACCGATAGTCAAGATTATAGACTAAAATTTAGTCAAAACTATAGACTAACCTATAGTCCATACTACAGACTGAACTAGAGTCTAGATTAGAGACTAAACTATAGTCCAGACTATAGACTAAACTAGAGTCCAGACTATAAACTAAACTAAAGTTCAGACTATAGACTAAACTATAGTTCAGACTATAGACTAAACTATTATCCAGACTATAGACTAAACTGTAGTCCAGACTATAGACTAAACTATAGTCCAGACTATAGACTAAACTATAGTCCAGACTATAGACTAAACTATTGTGCAGACTATAGACTAAACTATAGTCCAGACTATAGACTAAACTATAGTCCAGACTATAGACTAAACTATAGTCCAGACTATAGACTAACCTATAGTCCAGACTATAGACTAAACTATAGACCAGACTATAAACTAACCGACAGTCCAGATTATAGACTAAACTAAAGGCTAGACTTTAGACTAACCGATAGTCAAGATTATAGACTAAACTTTAGTCAAAACTATAGACTAAACTTTAGTCAAAACTATAGACTAACCTATAGTCCATACTACAGACTGAACTATAGTCTAGATTAGAGACTGAACTATAGTCCAGACTATAAACTATAGTAAAGACTATTGACTAAACTATAGTCTAGACTATAGACTAAACTACAGTCCAGACTATAGACTAAACTATAGTCCAGACTATAGACTAACCGATAGTCCAGATTATAGAGTAAACTAAAGGCTAGACTTTAGACTAACCGATAGTCAAGATTATAGACTAAACTTTAGTCAAAACTATAGACTAACCTATAGTCCATACTGCAGACTGAACTATAATCTAGATTAGAGACTGAACTTTAGTCCAGACTATAGACTAAACTATAGTCCAGACTATGGACTAAACTATAGTCCAGACTCTATACTCAACTATAATCCAGACTATAGACTAAATTAGGCTATAGCTCAGACTACAAACTATTAGCTTTCGTCTTAAAAAAAAAAAAGTTTTCCGTTGAGCCTCCTATTTATATGTTTTCCACTATTGTTGTTGCTGTTCGTGTTCATAGTTTGTTGTGGGTTCGAGTAGTTGTTTTGTTGTTGTTGTTTTTCGACTCATATCACCACCCCAACTTTATAGTGTTTATACATATTTGTTTTTTCTTTTTGTTTTATTTTATTTTTCAGGTCTTTATCTTTACTCTACTTTAGATTAACCCATGCTGACATCAGCAGTAATGTGCAATAGTAATTCATAGAAAAACAATACTATAAAATATATATTACACATACAAACACACACATTTATATACATGTATGTAACTATGTGTGTTGCCTTGTATAGGAATAATAAACAGTTATGTTGTTGTTTTTATTATTATTATTGTTTTATATATGTATTTATTTATTATTTTTTTATTTTGGGTCTTATAAAAGCCGACACCGGTTCAACAACACCATTGCACTATTAATCTTCTCTATTTATGTATACTCATGTACTAGTACTACTTACGAACTCTACGACTCTTATTGTAGTTGTAGTTGTTGTTTTAGTATCTGATAGGATATGTTTGTTTGTATCACTAATGTAACTCTCTCTTGTTGTAGTTACAAACAACTCTCTTTCTCTGTGGGTTTTTGTCTCAGTGTATTAGTGGGTAAAATACAATATGTAATGTTGTCAAAATTATGTTTCGGTGAAGCAAAAACAAATAGACCGACCAAAAAAAGCCCTTCCACCCACTAACTGTATGGAAATCTAAGCCCACTCACCCTCTTTCATTAGATATCAAACTAAACCAAAACATCAGACAGAGTATTTTTTTTTTTTTGTTTTTGCTTGTGTTTTAATTTTTCGGATTTGTGGTTGTAAATTAAATTCTATTTAGTATTATTTTTTCCTATTTTTTATGTGTCTTCTTTTTTATCAAAGAAAAAATAAAATAAAAAATATATATGACATAATTAATTGCAACAGATTGAAGTCTAAAAGCCGGCATCTTTAGGATTATATTTTGTATATTTTATTGAGGTTTATTTTTAATTAAAAAGATTATTATTTTTTTCTTTTTAGGATTTTGACACATAATCTGGTTTAGTTTATGAGAGGAAATTATGCATATAATTTTGTAGAAATATTGATTTGACCTTTGAAAAGGTTTAAATTTTTAAATTGGATTATAGTTTAGTCTATTGTCTGGACTATCGCTTAGTCTATAAATTAGTCTACAGTCTGGACTATAGTATAGTCTATAGTTTAAACTATAGTTAGGTCTATAGCCGGAACTATAGTTTAATCTATATTCTGGACCATAGTTTAGCCTATTCTCTGGACTATAGTTTAGTCTATGGTCTGGATTATAGTTTTGGCTATAGTTTAGTCTATAGTCTGGACTATAGTTTAGTCTATAGTGTTGACTATAGTTTATTCTATAGTCTTGACTATAGTTTATTCTATCGTCTGGACTATAGTTTAGTCTATGGTCTGGACAATAGTTTAGCCTATAATCTGGACTATAGTTTGGACTACTGTTTAGTCTGTAGTCTAGACTATAGTTTAGTCTATTGTCTGGACTATCACTTAGTCTATTGTTGGCACTATCGCTTAGTGTATAGTGTGGACTATAATTTAGTTTATAGTCATGACTATAGTTTAGTCTACAGTCTGGACTATAGTATACTTTATAGTTAGGTCTATTGTCGGAACTATAGTTTAATCTATATTCTGGGCAATAGTTTAGCCTATTCTCTGGACTATAGTTTAGTGTATGGTCTGGGTTATAGTTTTGGCTATAATTTGGTCTATAGTCTGGACCATAGCTTAGTCTATAGTCTGAACTGTAGTTTGGTCTATTGTCTGGACTATAATTTAGTCTACAGTCTTGTATATAGTTTAGTCTATAGTCTGGACTATAGTTTAGTCTATAGTCTGGACTATAGCTTAGTCTATAGTCGGCACTATAGTTTAGTCTATAGTCTGGACAATAGTTTAGTCTATAGTCTGGACTATAGTTTAGTCTATAGTGTTGACTATAGTTTATTCTATAGTCTTGACTATAGTTTATTCTATCGTCTGGACTATTGTTTAGTCTATCGTCTGGACTATAGTTTAGTCTATAGCCTGGACTATAGTTTAGTCTATAGCCTGGACTATAGTTTAGTCTATAGCCTGGACTATAGTTTAGTCTATAGTCTGGACTATAGTTTAGTCTATGGTCTGGACAATAGCTTAGTCTATAATCTGGACTATAGTTTGGACTACTGTTTAGTCTGTAGTCTAGACTATAGTTTAGTCTATAGTCTGGTCTATAGTTGAGTCTATAGTCTGGACTATAGTTTAGTCTATGGTCTGGACTATAGTTTGGACTACTGTTTAGTATATAGTTTGGGCTACTGTTTAGTCTATAGTCTGGAATATATTTTAGTCTAAAGTCGGGGCTATAGTTTAGTCTATATTAGGCACTATAATTTAGTCTACTACTGTTTAGTCTGTAGTCTAAAGTCGGGGCTATAGTTTAGTCTATATTAGGCACTATAATTTAGTCTATAGTATGGACTATATTTTAGTCTATGGTCTGGACTATAGTTTAGTCTATGGTGTGGACTATAGTTTGGGCTACTGTTTAGTCTGTAGTCTGGACTACTGTTTAGTCTATAGTCTGGAATATATTTTAGTCCAAAGTCGGGACTATAGTTTAGTCTATAGGCGGCACTATAATTTAGTCTATAGTCTGGACTATAGTTTAGTCTGTAGTCTGGACTAGAGTTTAGTCTATGGTCTGGACAATAGTTTGGGCTACTGTTTAGTCTGTAGTCTGGACTATAGTTTAGTCTATGATCTGGATAATAGTTTAGTCTATAACCTGGACTTTAGTTTGGACTACTGTTTAGTCTATAGTTTGGACTAAACAGAAGTCTGTAGTCTGGACTATTTTTTAGCATATAGTCGGCACTATAGTTTAGTCTATAGTCTGGACTATAGTTTAGTCTATAGTCTGGACTATAGTTTATTCTAAAACCTTGTCTCAAGTTTAGTCTATAGTCTTGTCTTTAATTTAGTCTATAGTCTGGACTATAGTTTAGTCTATAGTCTGGACTGTAGGTTACTCTTTATTCTGGATGGTAGTCTAGCCTATAGTCTGGCGTACATCTATATAATAATCATCATAATATTTTTTAATATTAAGTAATTTTTTTTAAATTTTTTTTTTTTTTTTTGTTATTTCCCAAAACAATTTTCGCATGCTTTGGATTAAAGCTAAATTACCATATAAGTCTTTAAACTGCAACAAGCTGGATAAAACTGAAAACTGTCAATATTTAAATGTTTTAATATTAAAATCAATCATTTCAAGCTTATGAACGTATAAATGGATAACGCAGCTCAAAGCAAACCTAAAAAAAATATGGCTCCTAATTGCGTTTCTCATAGACACCAGCTCCATAACCCAACCACAAACTAGTCTAATTTATAACAAACTGAAAAAAAAAAAACACCTTGTATATTTTCTTAACTTGTAATAGTTGTTTAAGGCTATTAGTTGAAAAAAATTTTAAGAAATTCCATTATGCCCACATGTTCCCAAAAGCTGTAGTTATAGACTGAGAAGAAACAAAAAACATCATATACAGCCTAAGAATCTACAAGTCATTGGAGCCATTTTTAAAACTTAAGAAGGAGTTAAAATATAAAATTTATGAAAAAAAAAACTCCATTTAATTGCATATTATGGCAAACAAATTAAGTGATTTTAATTCTTAACGAAAAAATTTTTAAAATATAAATTTTGTAAATTTTTGGTGAACACTTCATTTTAAAAAATTAGTAATTTCGAATTACAAAACCGAAAACCACAGCCACGCCTTATAAACTTTCAGATATGGAGCAATGCAGCAGCAGCCAGCCATCCAGCATCCACATCTTTCTTTATTGTTCAAACAAATAAACATCAACCAGAGAAGATGAGGACGATGATGATGATGACGACGCATCAGTATCATAAACACATGAATACATTAACGGAAGAACAAAAATAACCATAATAATCACTTTTAACAAAAACATACACAAGCAAAAAAAGGAAAAATTATGGCAAGTAAAATGCATAAATGGAAACAGAAATGAATAAATCTAAAAATACACTGAGAGAAAATTTCCAGGAAATTGTTAAGACTGCAGGATAGCCTATAGTAGACACCAGACTGTAGTATGAAATATAGACCAGCATAGAGTCTAAACCTTGACAATAGACCAGCCTATACTACAGCCTATAGTCCAGACTATTCCATAGACCACACTATAGACCATTCTATAGACCACACTATAGACCATTCTATAGTCCAGACTATAGACTATTCTATAGTCCAGACTATAGACTATTCTATAGTCCAGACTGTAGACTATTCTATAGTCCAGACTATAGACTATTCTATAGTCCAGACTATAGACTATTCCATAGTGCAGACTATAGACTTTTGTATAGTCCAGACTATAGACTATTCTACAGTCCAAACTATAGACTATTCTATAATCCAGGCTATAGACTACTCTATAGTCCAGACTATAGACTATTCTATAGTCCAGACTATAGACTATTCTAAAGTCCAGACTATAGACTATTCTATAGTCCAGCCTGTAGACTATTCTATAGTCTATCCTATAGACTATTCTATAGTCCAGACTATAGACTATTATATAGTCCAGACTATAGACTATTCTATAGTCCAGACTATAGACTATTCTATAGTCTAGCCTATAGACTATTATATAGTCCAGACTATAGACTATTCTATAGTCCAGACTATAGACTATTCTATAGTCCAGACTATAGACTATTCTATAGTCCAGCCTATTAACTATTCTATAGTCTTGCCTATAGACTATTATATAGTCCAGACTATAGACTATTCTATAGTCCAGACTATAGACTATTCTATAGTCCAGACTATAGACTATTCTATAGTCCAGACTATAGACTATTTATAGTCCAGACTATAGACTATTCTATAGTCCAGACTATAGACTATTCTATAGTCCAGACTATAGACTATTCTATAGTCCAGACTATAGACTATTCTATAGTCCAGACTATAGACTATTCTATAGTCCAGACTATAGACTATTCTATAGTCCAGACTATAGATTATTCTATAGTCCAGACTATAGACAATTCTATAGTCCAGACTATCGACTATTCTATAGTCCAGACTATAGACTATTCTATAATTCAGACTGTAGACTATTCTATAAACTATTCTATCGTTCAGACTATTCTATGGGCCAGACTACAGTATAGTCCACACTATAAGCTATTCTAAAGACTATAGACTATTCTACAGTCCAGACTATAAGCTACTCTAAAGACTATGGACTATTCTATAGTCCAGACTATAGACTATTCTATAAATCAGACTATAGACTATTCTATTGTCTATAGTCCAGAGTATAGACTATTCTATAGTCCAGACTATAGACTATTCTATAGTCCAGACTATAGACTATTCTATAGTCCAGACTATAGACTATTCTATAGTCCAGACTATAGACTATTCTATAGTCCAGACTATAGACTTTAGACTATTCTATAGTCCGGACTATTCTATGGGCCAGACTACAGTATAGTCCACACTATAAGCTATTCTAAAGACTATAGACTATTCTATAATCCAGACTATAAACTATTCCATAGTACAGACTATAGACTATTCTATAGTCCAGACTATAGACTATTCTATAGTCCCGACTACAGACCACAATTTCTTTCAATGTTTTTGGTAAAATATAAACACAATAACAAAAAATATGACAATAACATGATAATCATAATAATGATGATATGATGGTTTTGTTGTTTCGGTTGTTGTAAAAGGAAGAAAAAAAACGAAGAAGAAGCTGCAACTTACATCTATAGCAGGCTCCTAAATGAAAAGTTTTCTCTGTTAAAAGGAATGGAATACAACAAATTCTTGTTCTTGCATTTTATTTATTTGTTCATCCTCCATACAACAAAAGCAACAACAACAGTAATATTAACAATAATACCAACAACAAGAAATATTTATAATACAACAAAAAGACATGTTAAAGAAAGCTTAATAATAACAACAAAAAAAGAAATGAAAAAAGTCACACATAAAAAGCTATAGAGAAGTGAAAAGAAAAGATGCAAAACTTGTTTTAAGAATATGTAAGAGTGTGTTAATGTATCTGTGAAGAAAACTGAAAAAAAAAGAAAACAGAAAAATCAGATGCTTCTACTGTTTTCTACTGAAATACAAAGCAAGAAAAGTGAAGAAAAAAAAAACGTTGAAAAACAAAACTTAGCTTGGAATATGAGGCACTCATTGTCTCAAGATATGGTAACACAAGAAGAAGAAGAAAAAGATTTAAAGAATGACAACAACAATAATAATAATAACAACAGCATCAAGTTAATATGTAAGTGAGTAGAGTTAGACTGACGAGCAGTTATTCAGTCTAAAATGGCTGTATGACAGAAGAAGTATTTAAAAGTTAGGAATACGTTTTTTACAGGGTGTTAAAAAAATTGGTTTATATTAAATTTGAAATTAGCTGCCGTAGTAGTTATTATTAAAAAATCCATAATTTCGAGACTATAGAGAAGTGTATAGTCTGTTCTATTGTCTAGACTGTTCTAAAGTCGGGCCTATAGTCTGTTTTATATAGGCTGTTCTTGTCAGGACTATAGAATAGTCTGTAGTCTGGTCTATAGAATAGTCTGTAGTCTGCACTATAGAATAGTCTATAGTCTGGACTATAGAATAGTCTAGTCAATAGTCTGAACTATAGAATAGTCAATAGTCTGAACTATAGAATAGTCAATAGTCTGAACTATAGAATAGTCTATAGTCTGGACTATAGAATAGTCTATAGTCTGGACTATAGGATAGCCTATAGTCTGGACTATAGGATAGTCTATAGTCTGGACTATAGAATAGTCTATAGTCTGGACTATAGACTATTCTATAGTCTGGACTATAGACTATTCTATAGTCTGGACTATAGAATAGTCTATAGTCTGGACTATAGAATAGTCTATAGTCTGGACTATAGAATAGTCTATAGTCTGGACTACAGAATAGTCTATAATCTGGACTATAGAATAGTCTATAGTCTGGACTATAGATAGTCTATAGTCTGGACTATAGAATAGTCTATAGTCTGTACTATAGAATAGTCTATAGTCTGGACTATAGAATAGTCTATAGTCTGGACTATAGAATAGTCTATAGTCTGGACTATAGAATAGTCTATAGTCTGGACTATAGAATAGTCTATAGTCTGGACTATAGAATAGTCTATAGTCTGGACTATAGAATATTCTATAGTCTGGACTATAGAATATTCTATAGTCTGGACTATAGAATAGTCTATAGTTTGGACTATAGAATAGTCTACAGTCTGGACTATAGAATAGTATATAGTCTGGACTATAGAATAGTCTATAGTCTGGACTATCGAATAGTCTATAGTCTGGACTATAGAATAGTCTATAGACTGGACTATAGAATAGTCTATAGTCTGGACTATAGAATAGTCTATAGTCTGGACTATATAATAGTCAATAGTCTGGACTATAGAATAGTCTATAGACTGGACTATAGAATAGTATATAGTCTGGACTATAGAATAGTCTATAGACTGGACTATAGAATAGTCTATAGTCTGGACTATAGAATAGTCTATAGTCTGGACTATAGAATAGTCTATAGTCTGGACTACAGAGTAGTCTATAGTCTGGACTATAGAATAGTCTATAGTCTGGACTATAGAATAGTCTATAGTCTGGCCTATAGAATAGTCTATAGAATAGTCTATAGTCTGGACTACAGAATAGTCTATAGTCTGGACTATAGAATAGTCTATAGTCTGGACTACAGAATAGTCTATAGTCTGGACTATAGAATAGTCTATAGTCTGGACTATAGAATAGTCTATAGTCTGGACTATAGAATAGTCTATAGTCTGGACTATAGAATAATCTATAATCTGGACTATAGAATAGTCTATAGTCTGGACAATAGAATAGTATATAGTCTGGACAATAGAATAGTACATAGTCTGGACAATAGAATAGTATATAGTCTGGACTATAGAATAGTCTATAGTCTGGACTATAGAATAGTATATAGTCTGGACTATAGAATAGTCTATAGTCTGGGCTATAGAATAGTCTATAGTCTGGACTATAGAATAGTCTATAGTCTGAACTATAGATTAGTCTATAGTCTGGCCTATAGAATAGTCTATAGCCTTGACTATAGAATAGTCTATAGTCTGGACTATAGAATAGTCTATAGTATGGACTATAGAATAGTCTATAGTCTGGACTATAGAATAGTCTATAGTCTGGACTATAGAATAGTCTATAGTCTGGGCTATAGAATAGTCTATAGTCTGGACTATAGAATAGTCTATAGTCTGGACTATAGAATAGTATATAATCTGGACTACAGAATATTCTATAGTCTGGACTATAGAATAGTCTATAGTCTGAACTTTAGTTTACTCTATAGTCTGGACTATAGAATAGTCTATAGTCTGGACTATTAGACTTTTGACGGAACTTTAGAGAAGTTTCCAGAATCTTTGTGATCCTTGTCAAATTACCCTGTATTTTATGATAAAAACTTAGCAGGTAGGTAGCTCGGTTAGGTTTTAAAGCAACAACAACAATAATAAATACAAAACATTGTTGCCTTTAAGACACAGTTAGGTTTGCTGTGCCTCTTTATTAAAAAAACACAGACTATATCTGTTGTTTTTTTTTTTTTTTGCCATATTATTGGTGTGTATGTCTGCTTATTTAAAAGTGCATTGTGCCTGTCACGGGAACAAGCTGCAGACAGTTGGTAATACCCAAAAATGGCCGTAGGAGTAGTATATAAACATAAAATCCAAACCATACTTCGTTTAAAAAGATGTCATGAAATTAAAACTCCAAGTAAGGCAAATACTCATCAAACATTTTTTTAAACTTTTATGTTGAGCGCACGAAGAAAAACCAAACAAACATATAGAAAAGTTTCAAAACCCCCATATATGGGGTTTTCGATTGTATGGACCCGGTCTACTATAATTTCTATTAGAAAAAGTACAAAAAAATACAAAGTAGTTAACCCCCATATAAAGAAACTGACACATTACCAATTCCAGATGTAATACCAAAATCAAACAAAGAATTTTACAAAAAAAAACTGAATACAACATGTGTGTTTTTGTTCTTTTTAAGGCAAAAACAACAATTACAACAATAGTTGTACATGTTGTATGTCGCCTTATATGTCACTGTAATGTTTTATTTTTGTATATTTTAGCAGATCATTGCACTGTTCACCCGCTAGTTAAATGTTTAATCTTTTTTAGTTTTTGTTTTACAGCTACATTGAACTTTGGGATTTTGCTATAAAATTTTACTGAAACTAATAAAATCAAAACAAATGGTAAAGACAAAAACAAATTATAGCAATAACCCTTGATTAAGTTAATGATGAGACTGACGTTTGGGGGCAGGTTGGTAATTTTCAAACGTAGAATATAGTCCAGACTTTTTAGTAGACTATAGACTATTGAAGGGTGTGAAGTTAAATTCGTCGGCCAGATACGTCCCACACCACATATGTTAAATACGTTCCACATACTATAAAATTCGTTTTCAAATGAATTAAAATTTACTTTTTAATAAAACGAGTACCAAATAAAATGTTTCTTAAGAAATAAAGTAAAATTATATTAAAATATATTCAAAAAATTAATATATAAAATAAAAATTAGTTAAAATAATTTTATACTCGTCAAATATGGTAGTAAAATATAGACTTTTCAAATGCAAAAAACAGACACTTGGAGAAGACATGAATCGGGGTACCGGCAGAGTGGAAGTAGCCCAGGACTAGTTCTTTCCAAAAACATATAGTTTGTATGCAATTCCAGCTCTGGATAATTTTGACGATTTTTTGAAAAATCATAAAATTTTGCCAAAAATAGTGGAATTTTCAAGTGGCTCCAAAGAGCATTTGGAGAAGACATGAATCGGGGAACCGAAAAACTGGAAGTAGCGCAGGACTAGTTCTTTCCAGAAATGTATAGTATATATGCAATTCCAGCTCTGGATAATTTTGACGAATTTTTGAAAAATCATCAAATTTTGCCAAAAATAGTGGAATCTTCAAGTGGCTCCAAAGAGCATTTGGAGAAGACATGAATCGGGGTACCGAAAAACTGGAAGTAGCCCAGGACTAGTTCTTTCCAAAAATGTATAGTTTATATGCAATTCCAGCTCTGGATAATTTTGACGATTTTTTGAAAAATCATAAAATTTTGCCAAAAATAGTGGAATTTTCAAGTGGCTCCAAAGAGCATTTGGAGAAGACATGAATCGGGGTACCGAAAAACTGGAAGTAGCCCAGGACCAGTTCTTTCAAAAAATGTATAGTTTATATGCAATTCCAGCTCTGGATAATTTTGACGATTTTTTGAAAAATCATCAAATTTTGCCAAAAATAGTGGAATTTTCAAGTGGATCCAATGGGCATTTGGAGAAGACATGAATCGGGGTACCGAAAAACTGGTAGTAGCCCAGGACCAGTTCTTTCCAAAAATATATAGTTTATATGCAATTCCAGCTCAGGATAATTTTGACGATTTTTTTAAAAAACATCAAATTTTGCCAAAAATAATGGAATTTTCAAGTGGATCAAAAGGGCATTTGGAGAAGACATGAATCGGGGTACCGAAAAACTGGAAGTAGCCCAGGACCAGTTCGTTCCAAAAATATAAAGTTTATATGCAATTCCAGCTCTGGATAATTTTGACGATTTTTTGAAAAATCAAATTTTGCCAAAAATTGAGGAATTTTCAAGTGGATCAAGAGGGCATTTGGAGAAGACATGAATCGGGGTACCGAAAAACTGGAAGTAGCCCAGGTCCAGTTCGTTCCAAAAATATAAAGTTTATATGCAATTCCAGCTCTGGATAATTTTGACGATTTTTTTAAAAAACATCAAATTTTGCCAAAAATAATGGAATTTTCAAGTGGATCAAAAGGGCATTTGGAGAAGACATGAATCGGGGTACCGAAAAACTGGAAGTAGCCCAGGACCAGCTCGTTCCAAAAATATAAAGTTTATATGCAATTCCAGCTCTGGATAATTTTGATGATTTTTTGAAAAATCATCAAATTTTGCCAAAAATTGAGGAATTTTCAAGTGGATCAAAAGGGCATTTGGAGAAGACATGAATCGGGGTACCGACAAACTGGAAGTAGCCCAGGACCAGTTCTTTCCAAAAATGTATAGTTTATATGCAATTCCAGCTCTGGATAATTTTGACGATTTTTTGAAAAATCATCAAATTTTGCCAAAAATAGTGGAATTTTCAAGTGGATCCAATGGGCATTTGGAGAAGACATGAATCGGGGTACCGAAAAACTGGAAGTAGCCCAGGACTAGTTCTTTCCAAAAATGTATAGTTTATATGCAATTCCAGCTCTGGATAATTTTGACGATTTTTTGAAAAATCATCAAATTTTGCCAAAAATAGTGGAATTTTCAAGTGGCTCCAAAGAGCATTTGGAGAAGACATGAATCGGGGTACCGAAAAACTGGAAGTAGCCCAGGACTAGTTCTTTCCAAAAATGTATAGTTTATATGCAATTCCATCTCTGGATAATTTTGACGATTTTTTGAAAAATCATCAAATTTTGTCAAAAATAGTGGAATTTTCAAGTGGCTCCAAAGAGCATTTGGAGAAGACATGAATCGGGGTACCGAAAAACTGGAAGTAGCCCAGGACTAGTTCTTTCCAAAAATGTATAGTTTATATGCAATTCCAGCTCTGGATAATTTTGACGATTTTTTGAAAAATCATCAAATTTTGCCAAAAATAGTGGAATTTTCAAGTGGCTCCAAAGAGCATTTGGAGAAGACATGAATCGGGGTACCGAAAAACTGGAAGTAGCCCAGGACTAGTTCTTTCCAAAAATGTATAGTTTATATGCAATTCCATCTCTGGATAATTTTGACGATTTTTTGAAAAATCATCAAATTTTGTCAAAAATAGTGGAATTTTCAAGTGGCTCCAAAGAGCATTTGGAGAAGACATGAATCGGGGTACCGAAAAACTGGAAGTAGCCCAGGACTAGTTCTTTCCAAAAATGTATAGTTTATATGCAATTCCAGCTCTGGATAATTTTGACGATTTTTTGAAAAATCATCAAATTTTGCCAAAAATAGTGGAATTTTCAAGTGGCTCCAAAGAGCATTTGGAGAAGACATGAATCAGGGTACCGAAAAACTGGAAGTAGCCCAGGACTAGTTCTTTCCAAAAATATAAAGTTTATATGCAATTCCAGCTCTGGATAATTTTGACGATTTTTTGAAAAGGCATAAAATTTTGCGAAAAATGTAGGTAGTTTCGGGTCGATACTGTTATTCTTATTATGAAAAACCTTTCGAAAATCAACGTCTGTTGTTCAATATTTGATTTGAATTTTCGTTTTTACAGTTTTTACGTGTAAATAAAATACTTTCAATAAAAAATAAACATTTCATTCATATTGTTTTTAATTTTTGTTAATATTAAATATCACTCAATGAACTCTTTTTAAAGAATTATTTTGACAGTAGTTCATAATTTTATTTTGTGAATAAAAAATGAGAGTGATGGAGGTAGCAAAATATTGTTGTAAGTTTTCCATGAAAATTATGCATATTTTATTGCTTCGCTGCCAATAGGTTTGATCGTTTTGGGCGCTGTTAATTTGTTGTTGGGATCGCCGTTTTTTATATATGATTTATGTAATTTGTTTATGACAGCACCATTTTTTTCTTGTGTTTTTTATATTCTCAGGTAATAATAATGTAAAAATAGAGTCCCTTCGACTCTACTTGACCGTTCGCGCGTAGTGAACGACCACGATAACCATTCTCAGGTAATATTTTTCGTATTCGTTGTGAAAATTGAAAAAACTCTACAATAAGTAAAAAAATGAAGCAATTGTTTGAGGAAATTCGCAAAATGTTGTCTTTCCTTTTGTGAAATCTTTGATTTTTAGGACATATTTCTAATTTTTTCAATGACTTTATCTTGAAAGTCAAATGAATAGTGAAATTCGGTTGAATTTCTAGAAATTAAAAATTGTAAAAGATTTCATAAAAACACTAGTAAAGGAGAAATATTTTGTAATTCTTTGCGAATATTGGGAAATGTCTTAAAAAATTAAAGATTTCACAAAAACTCTAGAACAAGTCGAAAAAAGTTAAGCTCTTTGTTGAGAAAATTCTCAAAATTCCCTACACAGCACAGTGGTATAGGAAAAAAAAGAGGGAAATAATTCGGTAACTTCTAAACGGTTAATCCGATTTTGATGAAAATTGGTATGCACAATATAGGCCAACCAGGGGCCCGGCGGGGGGTCCTCAAATTAGGACACCTCGGCTATGTTAAATTTTTAAAACGATCCTATTTCTTCATTTGAGTTTCGATTTAAAAAAAATTTCGTATATAGAATCTCCTCATCGAGCACTATAAAAAATGTCGTAGCAGTAAATTATCTCTTATAGTTTAGGAGATATTCGCATTTGAAATCCAAAATTAAATAAAAATTTCGAATTTTCTTATTAGAAACCCCGGAATTCCCAAAAAAGTTTTAAAAAATCCCAAAAATGGGATTTTTTGGTTTTTTGCCTATTATATCCATACCAGGGGCGGGGTTATCGAAACCCGTTACAAAATGATTAAGAACATATTGGGTCATATAAAACAGGTCACTATAATTTGATATCGACTATGCGATTTGAGAATTTTTGCTCAAAATTGAATTTTCCATAAAAAATTGGGTTCTTTTGGATGGACCTGGTCCCCTCGGTATCAAAAATTTTTAGGTTTTGTTTCATTTATCGTATTTTATGTAAAGTCAGCTTTCCAAAAAGTATAAATTCTATATACATCTTCTTAGAAACTTTTTAGATAACTTAAAAAGAAAAAGATACTTTTTTCCCAAAAAATGGCAAAAAATCGCCTTTTTTTAATTTTTTAAATTAAAATGCCTATAACTTTGGACTCAGTCATGATTTTTACATAATTCTTTCACTGCTTGATATATAAACTTGTTGTTAAGCGAATAAACAAAATCAAAAATCGGGAATATTTGGACCCGCTATTTTCAAAAAACTAAAGGACGGTAAAAATTTTAAAATTTTAATTTTCAAATGCGAATATCTCCTAAACTATAAGAGATAATTTACTGCTACGTAGCCGAGGTGTCCTAATTTGAGGACACCCCGCCGGGCCCCTGGTTGGCCTATAAGGTCCAAATTCAAAACCTAAACTCGACAACACCTCCTCTTTGTGCATACCAAATTTCATCAAAATCGGATTAACCGTTTAGAAGTTACCGAATTATTTCCCTCTTTTTTTTCCTATACCACTGTGCACAGTTGCTATGGTGTCAGAAGTTTTGACCTTATTTAGGGATCGATTCTTTTATTGAACGTTTATAACAACACAAGTGTTGAGTATTGTAATTTTTGTACATACATATGTATGAATGTATTTTATGATTTTGTGTAACATATGCTATTTATGTTTTTTCAAAAAATCGTCAAAATTACCCAGAGCTGGAATTGCATATAAACTATATATTTTTGGAAAGAACTGGTCCTGGGCTACTTCCAGTTTTTCGGTACCCCGATTCATGTCTTCTCCAAATGCCCATTGGATCCACTTGAAAATTCCACTATTTTTGGCAAAATTTGATGATTTTTCAAAAAATCGTCAAAATTATCCAGAGCTGGAATTGCATATAAACTATACATTTTTGGAAAGAACTAGTCCTGGGCTACTTCCAGTTTTTCGGTACCCCGATTCATGTCTTCTCCAAATGCCCTTTTGATCCACTTGAAAATTCCATTATTTTTGGCAAAATTTGATGTTTTTTAAAAAAATCGTCAAAATTATCCAGAGCTGGAATTGCATATAAACTTTATATTTTTGGAACGAACTGGACCTGGGCTACTTCCAGTTTTTCGGTACCCCGATTCATGTCTTCTCCAAATGCCCTCTTGATCCACTTGAAAATTCCTCAATTTTTGGCAAAATTTGATTTTTCAAAAAATCGTCAAAATTATCCTGAGCTGGAATTGCATATAAACTTTATATTTTTGGAACGAACTGGTCCTGGGCTACTTCCAGTTTTTCGGTACCCCGATTCATGTCTTCTCCAAATGCCCTTTTGATCCACTTGAAAATTCCATTATTTTTGGCAAAATTTGATGTTTTTTAAAAAAATCGTCAAAATTATCCTGAGCTGGAATTGCATATAAACTATATATTTTTGGAAAGAACTGGTCCTGGGCTACTACCAGTTTTTCGGTACCCCGATTCATGTCTTCTCCAAATGCACATTGGATCCACTTGAAAATTCCACTATTTTTGGCAAAATTTGATGATTTTTCAAAAAATCGTCAAAATTATCCTGAGCTGGAATTGCATATAAACTATATATTTTTGGAAAGAACTGGTCCTGGGCTACTTCCAGTTTTTCGGTACCCCGATTCATGTCTTCTCCAAATGCCCTTTTGATCCACTTGAAAATTCCTCTATTTTTGGCAAAATTTGATGATTTTTCAAAAAATCGTCAAAATTATCCTGAGCTGGAATTGCATATAAACTATATATTTTTGGAAAGAACTAGTCCTGGGCTACTTCCAGTTTTTCGGTACCCCGATTCATGTCTTCTGCAAATGCCCTTTTGACCCACTTGAAAATTCCTCTATTTTTGGCAAAATTTTATGATTTTTCAAAAAATCGTCAAAATTATCCAGAGCTGGAATTGCATATAAACTATATATTTTTGGAAAGAACTAGTCCTGGGCTACTTCCAGTTTTTCGGTACCCCGATTCATGTCTTCTCCAAATGCTCCTTGGAGCCACTTGAAAATTCCACTATTTTTGTCAAAATTTGATGATTTTTCAAAAAATCGTCAAAATTATCCAGAGCTGGAATTGCATATAAACTATACATTTTTGGAAAGAACTAGTCCTGGGCTACTTCCAGTTTTTCGGTACCCCGATTCATGTCTTCTCCAAATGCCCATTGGATCCACTTGAAAATTCCACTATTTTTGGCAAAATTTGATGATTTTTCAAAAAATCGTCAAAATTATCCAGAGCTGGAATTACATATAAACTATACATTTTTGGAAAGAACTGGTCCTGGGCTACTTCCAGTTTGTCGGTACCCCGATTCATGTCTTCTCCAAATGCCCTTTTGATCCACTTGAAAATTCCTCAATTTTTGGCAAAATTTGATGATTTTTCAAAAAATCATCAAAATTATCCAGAGCTGGAATTGCATATAAACTTTATATTTTTGGAACGAGCTGGTCCTGGGCTACTTCCAGTTTTTCGGTACCCCGATTCATGTCTTCTCCAAATGCCCTTTTGATCCACTTGAAAATTCCATTATTTTTGGCAAAATTTGATGTTTTTTAAAAAAATCGTCAAAATTATCCAGAGCTGGAATTGCATATAAACTTTATATTTTTGGAACGAACTGGACCTGGGCTACTTCCAGTTTTTCGGTACCCCGATTCATGTCTTCTCCAAATGCCCTCTTGATCCACTTGAAAATTCCTCAATTTTTGGCAAAATTTGATTTTTCAAAAAATCGTCAAAATTATCCAGAGCTGGAATTGCATATAAACTTTATATTTTTGGAACGAACTGGTTCTGGGCTACTTCCAGTTTTTCGGTACCCCGATTCATGTCTTCTCCAAATGCCCTTTTGATCCACTTGAAAATTCCATTATTTTTGGCAAAATTTGATGTTTTTTAAAAAAATCGTCAAAATTATCCTGAGCTGGAATTGCATATAAACTATATATTTTTGGAAAGAACTGGTCCTGGGCTACTACCAGTTTTTCGGTACCCCGATTCATGTCTTCTCCAAATGCCCATTGGATCCACTTGAAAATTCCACTATTTTTGGCAAAATTTGATGATTTTTCAAAAAATCGTCAAAATTATCCAGAGCTGGAATTGCATATAAACTATACATTTTTTGAAAGAACTGGTCCTGGGCTACTTCCAGTTTTTCGGTACCCCTATTCATGTCTTCTCCAAATGCTCTTTGGAGACACTTGAAAATTCCACTATTTTTGGCAAAATTTTATGATTTTTCAAAAAATCGTCAAAATTATCCAGAGCTGGAATTGCATATAAACTATACATTTTTGGAAAGAACTAGTCCTGGGCTACTTCCAGTTTTTCGGTACCCCGATTCATGTCTTCTCCAAATGCTCTTTGGAGCCACTTGAAGATTCCACTATTTTTGGCAAAATTTGATGATTTTTCAAAAATTCGTCAAAATTATCCAGAGCTGGAATTGCATATATACTATACATTTCTGGAAAGAACTAGTCCTGCGCTACTTCCAGTTTTTCGGTACCCTGATTCATGTCTTCTCCAAATGCTCTTTGGAGCCACTTGAAAATTCCACTATTTTTTTGCAAAATTTGATGATTTTTCAAAAAATCTTCAAAATTATCCAGAGCTGGAATTGCATACAAACTATATGTTTTTGGAAAGAACTAGTCCTGGGCTACTTCCACTCTGCCGGTACCCCGATTCATGTCTTCTCCAAGTGTCTGTTTTTTGCATTTGAAAATTCTATATTTTACTACCATATTTGACGAGTATAAAATTATTTTAACTAATTTTTATTTTATATATTAATTTTTTGAATATATTTTAATATAATTTTACTTTATTTCTTAAAAAACATTTTATTTGGTGCTCGTTTTATTAAAAAACAAATTTTAATTCATTTGAAAACGAATTTTATAGTATGTGGAACGTATTTGACATATGTGGTGTGGGACGTATCTGGCCGACGAATTTAACTTCACACCCTTAGACTATTGTCAAGACTATAATCTGTGCTATAGAATAGACTATAGTCTGGACTATAGAATAGATTATAGTTTGGACTACAGTCTGGACTATATAATAGACTATAGAATAGACTATAGTCTGGACGATAGAATAGACTATAGTCTGGACTATAGAATAGATAATAGTCTGGACGATAGAATAGAGTATAGTCTGGACTATAGAATTGACTATAGTCTGGACTATAGAATACACTATAGTCTGGACTATAGAATAGAATATAGTCTGGAGTATAGAATGGGCTATAGTCTGAACTATAGAATAGAGTATAGTCTGGACTATAGAATAAACTATAGTCTGAACTATAGAATAGACTATAGTCTGGACTATATAATAAACTATAGTCTGGTCTATAGAATATACTATAGTCTAGACTATAGTCTGGTATAGAATAGACTATAGTCTGGACTATAGAATAGAGTATAGTCGGGACTATAGAATAGAGTATAGTCGGGACTATAGTCTGGACTATAGAAGAGACTTTAGTCGGGACTATAGTACAGACTATAGTCTGGACTGTAGAATAGACTGTAGTCTGGACTATAGAATAGACTTTAGTCTATACTACAGTCTGGACTATAGAATAGACTATAGTCGGGACTATAGAATAGACTATAGTCGGGACTATAGAATAGACTATAGTCGGGACTATAGAATAGACTATAGTCGGGACTGTAGAATAGACTATAGTCTGGACTATAGAAGATACTATATTCGGGACTATAGTCTGGACTATAGAATAGACTATAGTCTGGACAATAGAATAGACTATAGTCTGGACTATAGAATAGACTATAGTCTGGACTATAGAATAGACTATAGTCTGAACTATAGAATAGACTATATTCTGGACAATAGAATAGACTATAGTCTGGACTACAGAATAGACTATAGTCTGGACTATAGAATAGACTATAGTCTGCACTATAGAATAGATTAAAGTCTGGACTATAGAATAGACTAAAGTCTGGACTATAGAATAGATTATAGTCTGGACTATAGAATAGACTATAGTCTGGACTATAGAATAGACTATAGTCCAGACTATAGAATAGACAATAGTCCAGACTATAGTCTGGTTTATAGAATAGTCTATAGTCTGAACTGTAGAATAGTCTATAGTCCGAACTATAGAATAATCTATAGCCCGAACTATAGAATAGCGTAGTCTGGACTACATAATAGCGTATAATCTGGACTATAGGATAGTCTATAGTCTGGACTTTAAAATAGTTTATAGTCTGGACTATAGAATAGTCTATAGCCTGGACTATAGAATAGTCTATAGTCTGGACTATAAAATAGTTTATAAACTGGTCGATAGAAAAGTCTATAGTCTGAACTAGAGAATAGTCTATAGTCTAGACTATAGAATAGTCTATAGTCTGGACTATAGAATACTCTATAGTGTGGACTATAGAATAGTCTATTGTCTGGACTATAGAATAGTCTATAGTCTGGACTATGGAATACTCTATAGTGTGGACTATAGAATAGTCCATAGTCTGGACTATAGAATAGTCTATTGTCTGGACTATAGAATAGTCTATAGTCTGGACTATAGAATAGTCTATTGTCTGGACTATAGAATAGTCTGTAACCTGGTCGATATAATAGTCTATAGTGTAGTTTATAGTACGGACTACAGCATAATCTATAATATGGACTATAGTATAGTATTTAAGCAATATCCAGTCAAGTTAGTTTTTCATTCAAAAGTTCCACCTTACTAATGCTAAAATAATTTCAAAAATATCCCCACAAATCAACACAAAAGGGATGAAAAACATAAAAGAAACATTAAAGGAAATATTTTCTACAAAAAGCTAATAAGAGGGCCTAACACAATAACGGAAAGTACCTACAAAAACAACAACAATAAGCAATAAAAAATAGGAAAAAAACACTATAATAACCAATATATAAAAAAAAAAAACAAAATTACAATACTACCCTACTACAACAACAGCTCTCTTTACACACATTTACAACAAAAAAAAACAAAATACTCTTGTTTGAAAAATTTACTACTATAAGCCACCTCTCTGTCCCTCTTTCTCTTAAGGAACCCTGTACTATAAAAAAAAAAACTAATAAAGTAGAAAAGAAATTGCTATACATGATTAAATATTTGATTTTTGAAAATTTCTTTTAAATAAAATAAAAATTTCTTTAATTTTCTTTAAGTTAAAAAAGAAAAATTTGTAATTTTTTAAGAATTTAGTAGAAAATTTTAAGAAAATTAAAACAAATGTTTTGATTTGCAAACAAGATTTTCTTTTTTTTATAAAGTGGGCTGTTGGCAAAAAAAAAAAAAAATTACCATTTTTTCGTATACACACTGCAATGTTGAAGATATATTTTATTTTTTGATGAAAAAGTATGAAAATTAAAGTTTCACTAAACTTGTTTTAAGAATTTTGGTTTTAAGATTTATTTTAGGGAAATTTCTTTTATTTTTTGCTTTTAACAAACTTTTAGTTAAAATTCACATTTCATATTTATTATTAAAATTTTATGGCATTTATAATTAATTTCCTCTTTTTTTTCGTTTTATATGAAGATTTTTGTTTTAATTTAATTTAAAGATTTTATTTTCTGACATAAAACACTCACTACACACGGCAGGCTCTTCTTGGCACTCATTCACTCACATTAGAAAATTTTTAACTAAAAAATTTAAAAGGAAAAACTTGTACGAGCGTTACACGCATACCGCTCACATACACACACACACACTATACAAGTAGAAAAATTTTTAAAATTTATATTTAAAAAAAAACTAAAGAAATATAGAAAAATATGTTTTATGTATAATAACAACTCCCGACCGACAACCGACAACGATGACTGACGACAAAGGAGCTACGATTATTGAAAAAACCTTTTTTTTTTTTGCCAACAACAACGTAAATGAAAAAAGTTCACAAAACTTGTGAATTGCAGCGCACAAACTCCATATGAAATACACACACACAGATACTCATTCACTCACACTTTGTAACACACATAAACTCACAATTTATGCAAAGAGCAACACAACAACATTTAACCAAACATTAAACAGTTTATAGGTGGGCACTTGATTTAAGAGCGAGCATACATACATAAACTTATGGTAAGAGAGTAAATTGCAAAACAAAAAAAAGTTCACTCCATGACCCCTTGCTCTCCCCCAAAATTACTTGTTTTTTTTTTTGGTTTAAGGACTTTTAAAACAAGGAAGTACATTTTTTTACTCAAAGAGTGTGAGAGAGAGAGAGTGAGAGTTTGTATGTTTTGGTTATTATTATTATTCTCCTTTCTACCCACTCATATTTGCAATTTGTTCGCATACGCAAAAAATCGTTCATTTTAAAATAGTAAAACTTGTACTCTAAAACTACAACTCGTATATAGATTTTTTAATTAAATCATGTGTAGTTTGCCTGTTATATATACAAACCGGCTTTAAAAAGCTTTTTTTCTAACCGGTTTCTCTATAGGCAGGGTTAAAGCGAAAAGAAAATAATCAATCCTTTAACCTACCGGCACTTAAAGCTTAAAAAGGATAAAAGGTGCTTTTTCATTTTAAAGTTCAAAGTTTTGTTAAATTAAAACAATTAATGCTGAGCTTAAAAGCTTCAGAACAATATTAGACTGCACTATAAACTAAACTGTAGTCTGGACTATAGACTAAACGTGAGCCAAGACTACACGCCAAACTATAGTCAAGACTATACACTAATTTATACTCTAGACTATACACTAAACTATCCTCTTGACTATAGACTGAACTATAGTCAAGGCTATATACTAAACTATAGTCAAGGCTATAGACTAAACTATAGTCAAGACTATAGACTAAACTATAGTCAGACTATAGACTAAACTATAGTCAAGACTATAGCCTGAACTATAGTCAAGGCTATAAACTAAACTATAGTCAAGACTATAGACTAAACTATAGTCAAGACTATAGATTAAACTATAGTCAAGACTATAGACTAATCTATAGTCAAGGACTAAAGACTAAACTATAATCTTGACTATAGACTAAGTCTGGACTATAGACTAAACTAGTCTTGACTATACACTAAACAATCGTCTTAACTATAGACTAAACTATAGTCAAAACTATAGACTAAAGACTACAGATATAAACTATATCATGACTATAGACTAAACTACAGTCATGACTATAGGCTAAACTGTGGTCAAGACTATAGACTAAACTATAGTCAAGACTATACACTAAACTATAGTCAAGACTATACACTAAACTATAGTCAAGACTATAGATTAAACTATAGTCATGACTAAAATATAGTCAAGACTATACACTAAACTATAGTCAAGACTATACACTAAACTATAGTCAAGACTATACACTAAACTATAGTCTAGACTATACACTAGACTATCGTCTTGACTATAGACTGAACTATAGACTATAAGACTGTAGACTAAACTATAGTCATGACTATAGACTAAACTATAGTCATGACTATAGACTAAACTATAGTCATGACTATAGACTAAACTATAGTCATGACTATGGACTAAGTCTGGACTATAGACTAAACTATAGTCTTGACTATAAACTAAAATATAGTCTTGACTATAAACTAAAATATAGTCTAGACTATACACTAAACTATCGTCTTTACTATAGACTAAACTATAGTCTGGACTATAGATTAAACTATAGACTTAAGACTATAGACTTAACTATAGTCTGGACTATAGACTAAACTATAGTCTGGACTATAGACTAAACTATAGTCTGGACTATAGACTAAACTATAGTCTGGACTATAGACTAAACTATAGTCTGGACTATAGACTAAACTATAGTCTGGACTATAGACTAAACTATAGTCTGGACTATAGACTAAACTATAGTCTGGACTATAGACTAAACTATAGTCTGGACTATAGACTAAACTATAGTCTGGACTATAGACTAAACTAAAGTCTGGACTATAGACTAAACTATAGTCTGGACTATAGACTAAACTATAGTCTGGACTATAGACTAAACTATAGTCTGGACTATAGACTAAACTATAGTCTGGGCTATAGACTAAACTATAGTCTTGGTTTAGACTATTATAGAAACGGCACTACAAACAGTACTATAGTCTAGAATCTAGACTTTAGATTTGATCTGAACTTTTGTTTCAACTATAGTTGAAACAATAGACTGCGCTATAGACTAAACAATAGGTTCGGTTATAGTCCAGACTATAGTAAGCTGTAACCTAAATGGACTTGTCTGTAGTTTAGTCCATTTAATGGTTCTTATTTAGGAGTATTGTGAAAAGTTTTCTAACTTTAATAAAAATCTATAACAATGGTAACCCCATAAAAAAGTCCATCTACCACATCAGTTACACACTCACACACCTTTCACAGATGAATATTAAGGAGTATACTCCCTAATAATAACTCTATAGAGTTCTGAAAAACAGAGAAAAAAACGCAACTAAACTATAACCGGATAATTTTCATAGTAAACCAGTGATATCAATTATTAATTATGTAAATAAACATCAAAGAAAATTTGAAACTATACAAAGATTGAATGTTCAAAAAGGAAGTTAAAATTAAAGACGTTTATAAAGGACGATTTGCAACTAAACAGTTAAGGATTAAATAATGACTTCAATTTCAAATTAAACAAGTCTTGGCAGGATTTTACTTTAGCTAACTGCATACAAATTTAAGCGTCCAAAAATCACTTTAGTGAGCATTACTTTATAGTAAATATAAAGTGCAATGGAAATGGCCAGTTATAATATTAAGGCAAAAGAGAATAATGATAACAAATGGACACATAAATTGAAGTTAAAGGAAACACTCTCTTTAACTAACAGGGTGTCAGCACTCTCTCTCTCTCTCTCTCTCTTAAGTAGTAACAAATACTCAATTTATTAATATGACTAGTATTGGGCTAATAATAAACCTTTTGAGGCAAAAAAACAGTTGACAGGCAGGGATGGATATTAACAACTTCACAAATAAAAAATGCTTATACATACTTCGATAAAGTGTAGAAAACTGTTATACTGAGACAATTTTGAATAGAAAAATGTTGATACATTGTCATACTCTAGCAAATTTCTGGAGAAAACTGTTATACTTAAACAAAATTCTAGAGAAAACTGTTATACTTAAACAAAATTCTAAAGAAAACTGTTATACTTAAAAAATTTCTATAGAAAACTATTTTAGTTTAACGATTTCCTTAGAAAACTGTTATATTTCTAAAATATTTTATGGAAAACTGTTATAGTTCGAAATTTTGTTGGTAAACGTTTATACTTTAAAATTGTTCTATAGAAACTGTTATATTTTAAGATTTTCTGTGGAAACCTATTATAATACGATTTTATCCAAAGAAAACTATTATATTTCAAGAACTTTCAATAGAAAACTGTTATATTTCAATAATTTTCTTTAGAAAACTGATATACTATATTTTTTAGAAAACTGTTATACATTAACTTTTTCTTTAGAAAACTATTATACTATGAAACATTGTTATACTGAAACAATTCTTTATAGAAAACTGCTATACTATAATAATTCCGATATAGAACTGTTATAATTAAAGAATTTTCTATAAAAAACTGTTATACTTTAACAAAATTCTTAAGAAACCTGTTGCATTCAAATATTTTCTATAAAAACCTATTATATTATGACGGTTGTCCCTAAAAAACTGTTATACTTTAATATTTACCACCAAAAACTGTTATATTTCATCATTTTTCTATAGAAAACTGTTATACTTTGATAATTTTCTACAAAAACCTGTTATAATTCAATAATTCACTATTGAAAACTGTTATATGTTAAAAAGTGCTTATATAAAACTGTTATACTTTAAAAATTTTCTATAGGAAACTGTTGTACTTTAATAATTTTCTATAAAACTCTTATACTTTAACAATTTTGATATGAAAGTGTTATATTTCAAGAATTTGTCTATCAAAAACTGTTATACTTTAACTTTCTATAGAAAACTGTTATATTTTAAAAAAATTTTATAGAAGACTGTGATACTGTAAATAATTTTTATAGTCAACCTGTATACTTTAAAAATTTTCTATAGAAAACTGTTATACTTTAACAATTGTCTATTTATGAAACTGTTATACCTTAATATTTTCAACATACAACTGTTATACTTCAATTATTGTTATACTTGAAAAAAATGCTAAAGAAAACTGTTATAATTTAATAATTTTCTATAAAAAAAACTGTTATACCTCTAGAATTTGCAATGGAAAACTGTTATACATGAATAATTTTCTATAGAAAACTGTTAAACTTCAATAATTTTCTAAGGAAACTTTTATACTTTAATAATTTTCAATATGCAAAACTGTTATACAGATTTATACAGTTTATACTGTTATACTTTAACAATTTTTCTATAGAATACTGTTATATTTTGACAACTTCTATATAAAACTGTTATGCTTTAACAATTTTCTATAGAAAACTGTTATACTTTAACAATTTTATATGGAAAACTGTTATACTTTAACCATTTTCTACAGAAAACTGTTATACTTTAATAAACTAATTTAGAAAACTGTTATAATTTAGGCATTTCCAATATAAAGCTGTTATAAAGTAACCTTTGTTTTAGAAAACTGATATAATTTAATAATTTTTTATTAAACTGTTATACTATAAAATTTTTGTTTAGAAAATTTTTATTTTATAACAGTTTTCTCTGGAAAACTGTCTATATACTGACTATAGAAAACTGTTATATTCAATAATTTTCTATAGAAAACTGTTATATTTCAACAATTTTCCATGGAAAACTGTTATACTTTAGCACTTGTTTCAAGCTGTTCTTTTCTCTTTTTCCATCCCTGCTTTTAACATGAATAAAATGTGCAAATGTAAGAGAATGGAATAACCATTCGTAAAGCATCATATGTTAGGATCTCGACAATGATAGCATTGACGTCTATGACGTTGTAAGTCAACTATGTACATACGTTAGTGGAATAATAAGAAAATTTTCTACTTGGTTTAATAAAATTATCTTGTAAGTATGTGCAATAGAAAAAAAAATATATATGTACACACAAATTGTGTGTTTGTAATAGTTTAAATGTTAGTATAAGTATGTTTATTGGGTGGTGGTGTTGTTGTAGATGATGGTAATGATGACGATGTTGTTGATGTTGGGGATTATTAGGAGGTAATATACCACAACAATTCCCACACACAAAATCTCAACCGAAACACATTCATTTTATTTGCTGAATACAGAGCTTCTTATTGATTTATATGCTGATGTGTTTGCCTGCTCAATAATAAAACAAGAAAAATATATAAAAAAGGCAACTTGATGAAAAGAAAAATATCGGAGGAGAAAAAAATACTAAACATGAAAAGCAGCTTTAATGTAAAACAGAAAACAAAGTGAACTGATATATTGTAGTTGTAGTTTATATAGAAAAATGACTAAAACATTAAAAAGGCAAATAGAAAATCATTTTTTACAGAGAACGAGGCTAATCTGAGAAGTAATTTCAATGAAATTCGTGTTAGACATGAGCTTTGCTATAGATACTTATGTTTGACATGAGCTTTTTTAAAGAAACTTATATCAGACAAGAGCTTTCCTTTAAAATTTTATTTCAGACATGAGCTTTTCTTTCTTAAAAGCTTATGTTAGAATTTAAATCAAAAGTCGATATGAGCTTTTTTATAAAAACTTTCTATAGAAGCTCATGTTAGACATGAGCTTTCTACAGAAACGTTTGTTAGACAAAAGCTTTTTTTATAGAAACTTATGTTAGACATGAGCTTTCTTAGAGAAACTTATGTTAAACATGAGCTTTCTTATTGTTTGACATGAGCTTTACTGCATTAACTTATATTAACATATGTCAGACATGAGCTTTTTAAAATTTATTCCCAAAAGAGACTTATCCAACCTCCTTCCTTCCTAGCAAAGTACCATAATACAGAAAAAATGTAAACCTGCAAAAGTAGCAAATGAATTGACAACAACAACAACAACAACTAACAACACGAATAATAAAAACAATAAAAACGAGTAAAATGTTTAAGTGTTTTTATTGTTGTAACCCATAGAATGACAATAGATTTGAACTTATTATTTTGTTAACGTTGTTATTGTTGTGTTGTTGTCATTTATTTTACTCTTGATGTTGCGTATTGTGTTGTTGTACTTTTAGCGAAAAAAATTATTGAGTATAAAACAAAACAAATGACAACAAAAAGAGTTTAAGAAGTTTCCTTGTAAGAAGTAAGGAGGAATTCTACAAAAATTAAATACAAAATAAATGATTTTTTAATGGAGTAAATAGAAGAAAATTGCACTTGAGTTAGAAATAATAAAATTTTTGAAAATTAGGGCAACAATAAGGTAGACAGTTTTTTTAATGGTGTAGACAAAAAGCAGGTAGATTTTAACATTAGGAAGGAAACTTAAACTAAATGGATTTTTAATTTTAGTAAAAAGAATCTAATTTCTTTAGAAAAATTTTATTTTAAAGCAATTTCTTATGAATAGGCTTTATACAGAAATTTGTATTAAGTAATGGGTTTTTGCAAGACTTTTTTCTTAATTACTTTGAGAGAGACTGAGACCCTTTTCTTAAGAAAAGTGCTTTTGCACTTTTTGTCTTGTCCATAATTCAGAATTGTCTATTATACAGTCTATAGTCTTGTCTATAGTCCAGACCATAGTCTTGTCTGTAGTCCAGACTATAGTCTTGTCTATAGGCCACACTATAGTCTTGTCTATAGTCCAGACTATAGTCTTGTCTATAGTCCAGACTATAGTCTTGTCTATAGTCCAGACTATAGTCTTGTCTATAGTCCAGACTATAGTCTTGTCTATAGGCCAGACTATAGTCTTGTCTATAGGTCAGACTATAGTCTTGTCTATAGGCCAGACTATAGTCTTGTCTATAGGTCAGACTATAGTCTTGTCTATAGGCCAGACTATAGTCTTGTCTATAGGCCAGACTATAGTCTTGTCTATAGGCCAGACTATAGTCTTGTCTATAGGCCAGACTATAGTCTTGTCTATAGGCCAGACTATAGTCTTGTCTATAGGCCAGACTATAGTCTTGTCTATAGGCCAGACTATAGTCTTGTCTATAGGCCAGACTATAGTCTTGTCTATAGGCCAGACTATAGTCTTGTCTATAGGCCAGACTATAGTCTTGTCTATAGGCCAGACTATAGTCTTGTCTATAGTCCAGACTATAGTCTTGTCTATAGTCCAGACTATAGTCTCGTCTATAGTCCAGACTATAGTCTCGTCTATAGTCCAGACTATAGTCTTGTCTATAGTCCAGACTATAGTCTTGTCTATAGTCCAGACTATAGTCTTGTCTATAGTCCATACTATAGTCTTGTCTATAGTCCAGACTATAGTCTTGTCTATAGTCCAGACTATAGTCTTGTCTATAGTCCAGACTATAGTCTTGTCTATAGTCCAGACTATAGTCTTGTCTATAGTCCAGACTATAGTCTTGTCTATAGTCCAGACTATAGTCTTGTCTATAGTCCAGACTATAGTCTTGTCTATAGTCCAGACTATAGTCTTGTCTATAGACCAGACTATAGTCTTGTCTACAGTCCAGACTATAGTCTTGTCTATAGTCCAGACTATAGTCTTGTCTATAGTCCAGACTATAGTCTTGTCTACAGTCCAGACTATAGTCTTGTCTACAGTCCAGACTATAGTCTTGTCTACAGTCCAGACTATAGTCTTGTCTATAGTCCAGACTATAGTCTTGTCTATAGTCCAGACTATAGTCTTGTCTATAGTCCAGACTATAGTCTTGTCTATAGTCCGGACTATAGTCTTGTCTATAGTCCAGACTATAGTCTTGTCTATAGTCCAGACTATAGTCTTGTCCAGACTATAGTCTTGTCTATAGTCCAGACTATAGTCTTGTCTATAGTCCGGACTATAGTCTTGTCTATAGTCCAGACTATAGTCTTGTCTATAGTCCAGACTATAGTCTTGTCTATAGTCCAGACTATAGTCTTGTCTATAGTCCATACTATAGTCTTGTCTATAGTCCAGACTATAGTCTTGTCTATAATTCAGATTATAGTCTTGTCTATAGTCCAGACTATGGTTTTGTCTAAGATAATTAAGAATTAAGACATTTTTTCTTTAGAAAAGTATCTTCACTAGACTGTTATATTAAGAAAACTATCTTTACAAGAAAGTTTTCTGAAGAAAAATTTCCACATTTCCCCCGACAAAATAAGGATAAATACAAAAAAATCCTCTACTCATAAGTTTTTTTTATTATTTTTCTATCACAAAACTTGTGTTGGTGTTTATTTTTATAGTTTATTATTATTTTCTTAACAACAAAAAAAATACAAACTATAAATTTAGTTCATGCATTTACTTTATATCTAGTAAGAAACAGAAAAAAAATAGTCATACAAGAGCAAGCAGGGGCACTCACTCTTAAAGATAATTAAGCGTACAGCATGTATGAATGAATAAATACGACAAATACAACAATAAGTTGGTTGTAACATGTATGCATGTATGTAGCAAGCAGCAGTTACAATGTGGATTATGGCCGCAGGTGACTTGACTATTAAAAACCATAAAGTCAAAGTAAACTCAAAGTTACATTTCGTTGTTGTGTGTATCTTATCGCTCGCTATTAAAACAGAAAATGTGGGTGTCAATATGCACATATAGAAATTTTAAGAAAAAAAAAATGAAAAACATACATATGCACAAAATGCAAAGTAATAAAATGCACGAGTTATACGAGCTTTTTTTCTTAAGATTTTATAGTTTTTTTTTTTTTAAAGCTGTTTTCTGTGTAAAAAGATTTCTATTTTATATAGAGAGTTATAGATTTTTAAATAAATATTAATAATAATAGGAAAACCAAATAACACACACCTTAAATTTAAATAGGTTAAACTGAAAAGTTCTTTAAGAAAATATATTTAAAACAACAAAATGGTCTCGCAAATTCATTTTTATACAAAAATGTCTCTCGCAAAACCTATTTTCTCAAGTACATGATCTTGCAAAGTGACTTTACTTAAGAAAGTGATCTCGCAAAGATATTTTTCTTAAGAAACAGGTCTCGCAAATATATTTCCCTTAAAACAGGTCTCGCAAAAACACTTTTCTAAAGAAAAGACTCTCGCAAAGTCTATTTTGTGTAGAAAAATGTTGTGTAAAGATCATGCCTCTCTCACTCTTCTTTATAATAAGGTCTCGCAAAGACCATTTTCTAAAGAAATTTGCTGCGCAAAGATATTCTACTTAATAAAAAGGTCTCGCAAATGACATTACCTGAATAAATAATAATCGCAAAGACTATTTTGTACAAAAAAAGGCGATGCAAATTGCAAAATGTATTTCGCAACTTAACTTTTATCAAGAAAAAGTTCTCGCAAAGACACTGTTAGAAAATAGTCTCGGTAAGATAATTTTTCTTTAGAAAATGGTCTCGCAAACCTACTTTTCTTAAGAAAATGGTCTCGCAAATGTACTTTTCTTTAGAAAATGGTCTCGCATATGTACTTTTCTTTAGAAAATGGTCTCGCAAATGTACTTTTCTTAAGAAAATGGTCTTGCAAATGTATTTTTCTGGAGAAAATGGTCTCGCTTAGAAAATAGTCTCGCAAAGATAATTTTATTAGGGAATAGGTATCGTAATGTTTCTTTTCTTAAGAAAATGGTCTCGCAAATGTTCTTTTCTTAAGAAAATGTTCTCGCAAATGTACTTTTCTTTAGAAAATGGTCTCGCAAATGTACTTTTCTTAAGAAAATAGTCTCACAAATGTAATTTTCTTTAGAAAATGGTCTCGCAAATGTACTTTTCTTTAGAAAATTGTCTCGCAAATGTAGTTTTCTTTAGAAAATGGCCTCGCAAATGTATTTTTCTGAAGAAAATGGTCTCGCTTAGAAAATAGTCTCCCAAAGATAACTTCCTTAAAGAAAAGGTATCGCAAAGTTACTTTTCTTAAAAAAATGGTCTCGCAAATGTTCTTTTCTAAATGAAAATGTTCTCGCAAATGTACTTTTCTTAAGAAAATGGTCTCGCAAATGTTCTTTTCTTAAGAAAATGTTCTCGCAAATGTATTTTTCTTAAGAAAATGGTCTCGCAAATGTATTTTTCTTAAGAAAAAGGTCTCGCAAATCAACATTTCTTACGAATTGAGTCTCGCAAAGACACTTTTCTTTAGAAAATGGTCTCGCAAATGTATTTTTCTTAAGAAAATGGCCTCGCAAATGTACTTTTCTTAAGAAAATGGTCTTGCAAATGTACTTTTCATAAGAAAATGCTCTCGCAAATGTATTTTTCTTAAGAAAAATGGCTCGCAAATCAACTTTACTTAAGAATTGAGTCTCACAAAAACACTTTTTTTAGAAGTCAGTATCGCAAAGTCACTTCTCTTAAGAAATGGGTCTTGCAAAGTCTATTTTGTATAAAAAAGTACTGACAAAGACTAAAGAAATGAGTCTTTTCTAAAGAAATTAATCTCGCAAATATCTTTTCAAGCAAAATGTATCTCGCAAATACAATATTTTGAAAAAATATATACTTTAAGAATCCTAGTTTCTGTTTTTTAATAAAAAGGTCTGGCAAAAACTATGATCTCAAGAAAAATATATTGAAAAGCTTATTTCTAAGGAAAAATGTCTCGCAAATTCACTTTTCTTAAGAAATCTAACTCGCAAAATCTGTTTTCTAAACAAAACCGACTAGCAATGACTCTTTTTTAGAGAAAATTGTGACTCAAAGTTACTTTTCATAAAAAGCTTGTTTGGCGAAGGCACTTTTCTTAAGAAAATGGTCTCGCAAAAGCCTTTTTTATATAAAAAATAATAACGCAAAGTACTTAGCAAGACAAATTTACCTAAAGAAACTGTCACGTTAAGACACTTTCCTATAGATATCACTATTGCAAAGCACTTTTATAAAGAAATCTATAGTGTAGTGATTCCTCTATAAAGAAAACTAACTCGCCAACTTACTTTTCTATAGAAAACAATGTCTTAAAATAAAATTTTGTATAACAAATTCCCTTTTAAACAACTTTCCTATCTTTTTTCAATAATTTTATGTCAGCCCTCGTAAATAGTTATTTAAAAATCTCAATAACTTTAATCATTACCTCATATGAATATATTCCTTTCTATTTTTAAACATGAACATAATTTTATTAATATATACAACTTAAATCTTTAGCTCGTGTTTAAAAATAATTCTTTATTTTTAAAACAAATCTAAAATAAAAACATAACAAATCTATCCCGTGACAAACACCACACTTATAGAAAAAAAAAACAAAACACATGTTTTGCTTAATGTCTCATATTTCCTTTAATGTTTCTCTGCTCCTTCCTTTTTGTGTTTCATTTTTTTAATTTCATTCATATTTTATTGTGAAAAAAAGAATCCTTTATAAACTTAGTTAAACTGACTGTCAAACGTTTTGAAAATAATGAAGTGACATTTAAACTAAAACAGCTGGCAGCTCTATTAAAAAAGGAGCAACAACAACCGTAGCTGGCAAAAACATCAATACAATGTTTATAACAGGAAGTACAAAAAAAAGAAGCAAAATAAACAAATCTATAAAAAATAAAAAGCAAAAACGTTAATACAGGCAAATGACAAGAGCAATACAACAAAAACACTCTACTCACACAGATTTGACAATAAAACCTTTCGTAAAAAACCCTAGACAGTCTGTCATAAACACAGCAAATTTAGCACAGTAGTGCAAAAAAATATAAACAAATCTTATTGGAAATGACAGAGGATTTGTTACTATACTTATTCGAATATAAATAGAACAAATTTTTAACTACAATTTAAATATTTATTTAAAATATTAATAATATTATTTATTTAAAAAAAGATAATATTTATAAAATTAAGATAATTTTTTTAAGAGACCGACAGATATTTTAATAAATGTTGATTTATGTTGTGAAAATGATAATTCTTATCACATGGTTTCAATTCCTAAATAAATAAGGATTATTTATAGTTGTGGCGAGTAACAACATATTGAAGATAAAAAACAAACAATTTTCGAAAGTGACAAAAAGGAAAACCTTCTTGACAAGAGTTTCTCTAAAGAAAACTTTTCTTGGAAGAAATTTTTCTAAGAAAATTGCCTTCACAATAATAATTTCTGAAGAAAACTGTATTGACAAAAACTTTTCTAAAGAAAGATGTCTTGATAAAAACTTTACTAACGAAAAATGTATTGACATGTAACTTTTTTAAAGAACACTGTCTTGACCAGAGATTTTTTTTAAAGAAAACTGATTTTTGTTTAAGAAAGCTGTCTTGTCAAGATATTTTCTTAAGAAAACTGTCTTGACAAGTAACTTTTTTAAAGAAAACTTTCTTGGCAAAATCTTTTTTGTAAGAAATCTGTGTTGACAAGATCTTTTCTTATGAAAACAGTTGTGACAGGAAACCTTTCTAAAGAAAATCTTCTTGACAAGAGTTTTTCTAGAGAAAGCTGCCCTTGAAAGAAAATTTTCTTACGAAAACTGTCATAGCAAGAACTTTTCTAAAGAAAAATGTCTTGACAAGTAACTTTTATAAAGAAAACCTTATTGACAAGAGCTTTTTGGTAAGAAAACTGTCTTGACAAGATCTTTTCTTAAGAAAACAGTTGTGACAAGAAACCTTTCTAAAGAAAACCTACTAGACAAGAGTTTTTCTAAAGAAAACTGCCCTTGCAAGAAAATCTTCATAAAAAACTGTCATAACAAGAACTTTTCTTGAGAAAACTATCCTAAAAAAAACATCTTGACAAGTAAATTTTTAAAGAAAACTGTCCTGAGAAGACTCTTTTGTAAGAAAACTTTCTTTTCTTACGAAAACTGTCATAACAAGAACTTTTCATAAGAAAACTGTATTGACAAGTAATTTTTTTAAAGAAAACTGTCCTGACAAGATATTTTCTTAAGAAAACAGTTGTGACAAAAAACCTTTCTAAAGATAACCTTCTTGACAAGAGTTTTTCTCGAGAAATCAGCCCTTGCAAGAAAATCTTCTTAAGAAAACTGTCATAACAAAAAAATTTTCTTAAGAAAACTGTCTTGACAAGAACTTTTCTAAAGAAAATTGTAACTTTCCTAAAGTAAAAAGTCTTGGGAGGAATTTTTTTGTTGAAATATAATATTTTGGTAAAAATTTCAAATTTTAATAAAATTTTAAATAATTATTCAAAATATTAACTTAATTTTAGTTATAAATTTAAGTAATTTTTCTATTTACCTGTTTTTTCCACAAGAAATTTTGTGCGTTTTATTCCGTTGCTGGCACCACTGTTTCATTCACAACAATTAGAGTTGCCAAATTGTACATTTATTTTTTTATGACACTTTCACACTATTTTTGATTAAATTTTATTCGTTTTTTATTAGCAGGCAATTTCATTTATGTGAGTTTTATTTTTCCACATATTTTTAAATAAATATAACTACAAAAAAGTTGTTTTTTAAATCATAAAAAAATATAGATTTTTATTTTATAACAAATTAATTGTTGACAATTTTTCAACAATTGTCTAGTAATGTCAAAACAAAATTTTTAATTGTTTTTTAATAATAATTCTGTAATAAACTTGTTACTCACAACTTAAAACAACAAGAATAATAAAAATATACAAGATAAAGATTAAATTTTGCTATTAAAAAGAACATAAGAAGAAGACACGCACAAAACAACAAGAACAACTACAAAATCTAATAAATTTAATCTTGTATTAAGAAATCAAATGTCAAACAAACACTTCAACATACATACATACGAACAGAGATTACATTAATAAAATTTAATGTATAGAAGAAAATAAAACAAAAAAAAAGTAATAATGTTAAACAAAATATAATTAAAGTACAGAAATAATAAAACAAAAAAAAAAACGGCTTTAACATTGGAATAATTAAATGAATGAATGCTGGGTTGTGTATTTACGAAAAACAATCAGGGATTTAATGATGCTAATTGAGTGATTTTTTTCCAGCAAATGGAGCGTTTTATTGTAAGAAAATCGCGAGTTCTTAATTAAAGGTAATTCTTTAAGAAAAATTTCATTATTATTCATCATTATAACAAATTTCTGTAGAAAAATTGATTCTCTTTACAGATGCGTTAGAAAGTTACCTTCTTAAGACAGTCTTCTTTAGAAAAGTTTATTGTCAAAGCAGCTTTCTTTAGATAAAAGCCTAGTCAAGACAGTTGTCTGTAGTTTTCTTTTGAAAAGTTTCTTATAAAGCAAGTTTTCTTTTGAAAACTGCCTTGTGAAGTCATTTTTTTAGTTTTCTTTAGAAAAATGCCTTGTAAAGACAATTTTCTTTAGAAAAGTGTCTTATACTGACAGTTTTCTTTGGAAAAGTGTCTTGTACAGCGAGTTCTTTCTAGAAAAGTATCTTATATTGTCAGTTTTCTTTAGAAAATTATCTTTAGAAAAAGCTCTTATAATATAGCTTTGTTAAGAATCAAGACAAATTTCTTTAGAAAAGTTTCATGTCAAGAAAGACAGTGTCTTGTCAGGACTATTTTCTTTTGAAAGTTTTTTGTTAAAACAGTTTTCTTAAGGAAAGTGTCTTATACATACAGTTTTCTTTAGAAAAGTGTCTTGTACAGAAAGATTTCTTAGAAATGTGTATTGTACAGAAATTTTTCTTTAAAAAAGTGTCTTGTACAAACAGGTTTCTTTAGAATAGTGTCTTGCACAAACAGTTTTTTTAGAGAAGTTTCTTGCATAGAAAGTTTTCTTTACAGAAGTGTCTTGCATAGAAAGTTTTTTAGAAAAGTGTCTTTTACAGACAGTTTTCTTTAGAAAAGTATCTTGTAAAAACAGGTTTCTTTAGAAAATAGTATTGCACAGACCATTTTCTTTAGAGAAGTGTCTTGCAGAGAAATTTTTCTTTAGAAAAGTGTCTTGTACAGACAGTCTTCTTTAGAAAAGTATCTTGTGATACTTAGAAAAGTATCTTCTACAGACAGTTTTCTTTTCTAAAGACAACTGTCTTGCACAAACAGTTTTCTTTAGAAAAGTGTCTTTCATATACAGTTTTCTTTAGAAAAGTGTCTTCTACAGTCAGTTTTCTTTAGAAAAGTGTCCTGTACAGACATTTTCTTTAGAAAAGTATCTTGTACAGACAGTTTTCTTATAGAAAATGTATTTGGCAGACAGTTTTCTTTAGAAAAGTTTCTGTGAAGAAAGTTTTTTTTAAAAAAGTCTTTTGTTTCTTTAGAAAAGTTTTTTTTTAGAAGTTTTTGGCCAATACAGTTTTCTTAAGAAAAGTTCATGTCACGACAGTTTTGTTTAGAAAAGTTTCTTCACAAGAACGTACCTATTCTTTAAAAAAATTTGTTGTGCAAAGGTTTTTAAAGAATATTTCTTATCAAGAGACTTTTTTGGAACTGTTTTCTTTAATAAATTCTTCCTTGTTAAGAACATTTTTATAGAAAATATTTTTAAGGCAGTTTTTTAGAAAATATAGGTATTCTGATCATTATTTTAAATATTTACTGTTTCTACTAATTTCCAAAACTTTGCATATAATCCTTTCTTTTTTAACGCTTTTAATACAGCGTTTTGCAGTAATTTATTCCATATAGAAAGTTGGCAACATTGCAATTAAATCCACACACATTCACATAAAAAAATAGGAAAAATACACTCATAAAATACAAGGAATAAAGTAATAAAAACAAAATAATGAAAAAAAAGACACATAAAATTTTAATTTCAGCCCCGATTTTTGTTGTTTCAATTCACATTTTCTTTATAAAAATCACAAAGATTAATTAACGTTTCACATTACATACGTCTGCCTGTGTTTGTAGTGTATGTAGGTTTCTTTTATTTTTCTTGTTTTTCCTTTAAACATTCATTCCAATTTAATCACTTGTTTTTATGGCAAATTTCTTATGATTTTGAATTTCTTCCGTTTTTTTTTTTTTTATTAATATTCATGTAAAAAACACTTTTCCAAAAGGGATAATTATGTATATTTCATTTTAGTTTTTCACATTTTCTTGTTATTTATTTGTTGTTGTCAGGTGTCACTTAATGATTTTCTATTTTAATATTTTACCTTTTTGTGTTATTTTACAGAAATTTTATTATTTTTTTTTTTAATAAAGCGTGCCCTTTTTTGTATTTATTCATTAATATTCTATGAATTGTAGTTGTTTTTGTCTAATAAATATTTACACTTTTTTTCTTAGCTAATTCATCAATAATAGTAATTTGATTTTTACACATAATTCAGTTATAAACGTAGGCGTACATAATTTTTTTTATCTGCTTTTATTATTTTTAAAAACACTTATAAAAACCAAAGTAACATTTTTGTAAAATCCAAAAAGAAACGAAGAAATATCTCTATAAAAACACGTCTCACTAAACGAAAATCTACTGAAAAACTGGTTTTATTATCTCTTTTGGGTTGATTTTCTTTATTGGTTTTTTAGTACTGCTGCTTCATGTTGTTGTTGTTGTTGCTAGTTTTAGAACAAGGTTTAGAAAAAAGGTTTATTTTGGGATAAACACATATGGCAAGGCTTACAGAAAAAAACAACTCTGTTGTAATGCAAGTGACAAGCAAATAGAGATGCCAGATGTTATACCTCGCGGAAAAGAGACTAAAATAAATTTTATGCAATGTTTTGGTATTACTTCAATTGTCTTGTTTTTTATGAAAATATTTGAGTTTTTTGTGGAAACTTTTTAAAATTAACAATTATTTTTATATAAATTTGTCACTATATTAGCGTTTTATAGATCGTTCTATAGATTGGTTGGAAAAATTCCAACTCGAGGAGTTTATCCTGATAAAATGGATAAATCAAAAATAAAACTTAATTACGTGAAACTTTTTAAGGAATATCTTTCTTGAGAAAAAATTAAAAAAAATAGTTTAAAAAATTTGAAAATTATATTTTAAAACAATACATATTTCTTCTTCATAAAGTAAACGTTAACAAAATAGCAAAAAGTCGTTAAGTAGACTTTTTGCTAACACTATAGAACTCTAGGCCTCACGTCAAACTGACTAATCAAACTGCCATTTTGTTTACTTACTATCAAACACACACCAATGGGTTGATGTGAATTTGATGAAAATTAAAACAAAAAAAAAATTGAACTCAGTTTGATAAATGTACGCGTAATAAACAGAAATAAAAAAAAATGAAAAATAAAAAATTCATACTAGAATTTATTGAAGTTTATCGTAGTTTACCCGCTTTATGGCAAATTAAGTCCAAAGAATATTACAATAAAAAAGAAAAAGATCTTCAGTACAAGATTCTGCTTAAAAAATATCGCGAACTAGAACCAAAAGCAGAGAAAAAAGATGTTGCGATGAAAATTAACTCCTTAAGAACTGCCTACCGTAAGGAATTAAAACGCATTGAAAAATTAGAGGAATTAGGGACGTCTGATAATGGCCAAACGGAATCAAATTTGTTCTTTTTCGAAGCATTAGATTTTATTCGTGAGAGTTTAAAGCCAAATGCATCGCAAACCATAGCAGGAGATGGTGACGAAAATGAAGTAGAGGTAAGACATATTTAAGAAGTATATTTTTGTGGTGGATTTGTTTACATCTTTAATAGAAATGGATGTTTTACTAGTTGTAACCTATTCCGGAAATAGACCAGACTATAGACTAGAATATAGACCAGACTATTGAGGACACTATAGACCATTGAATAGACGATTGATTAGACAATAGAATACGCTATAGTCTTGGCTAAAGACTGGAGTATAGAGAATAGACCGGACTATATACTAGACAATTGACATCACTATAAGCTAAACTATAGATTGGACTATACACTAGACCATAGAGCAGATTATATTCTAAATTGTAGATTCTACTATACACTAGACTATAGACTAGATTATGGACTAGACTATAAATATGAACATAGACTTGACTATAGCCTAGAATAGAGACTAGACTATAAGCCACAATGTAGACCAAAGATTAGACTATCGACTAGACTTTAGACTACACTATAGTCTAGACTATAGACTAGATTACAGACTAAACTGTAGATTAGACTATAAACTAGACTATACTATACTATAGACTAGACTATAGACCATAGATTAGAATTAGATTTGACTATAGACTACACTATAGTCTAGATTATAGACTCGACTTTAGACTAGACTATAGATTAGATTGTAGACGACATTATATACTATACCATAGATTAGATTAGACTAAAGACAAGATAATAGACTCGACTTTAGACTAGATTTTAGACGACATTATCCAAATATATACACATCTAGTCGATCAATTTACAATTTGCCACAAGTCTTGTCCTTCATTATTAAAATAACTGCAAAATTGGTCCCTCACTAACTGAGCAGCGCTTGTAGCATTTTTACAATGTGTTCTTTGCAATGGCGTCGATAGGTGATAGTTCACTGATTCTACAGAAATACATTTCCGCTTCATCTTTCTGATCCAAAAATTATGTAAATAACAACAAGTTAAAACAATAGTTTGAGCTTTTTCCGGCGAAAGACCAATTGTTCTTTGTAAAACTTTAAATCGGGAAAGTAATATGTTAAAAGCACTTTCCGCAATACGTTGGGCACAGCTCAAGCGATAATTGTAAATACTTTCTTCATCGCTTAGATACGATTGAGAAAATGGTGTCAATATATTGTTTGTCAGCTGAAAACCACTATCTCCCACAAACACATAAGGCATTTCCTGTTCGCTTGATGGCAAAACGCCTGACTTTGGTAGATTTAATGCGCCTTCCGTTAATGTCCTTACAAATGTTGTATTGTCATAACCATCGCATACTCCACCATTTGTGTCAACATCCACCATAATGAATTCGTAATTTGCATCTACTATTGCCATTAGGACCAGGCTAAAGAATTTTCTATAGTTATAATATAAGGCACCAGATTTAGATGGTTTTCTTATAGGAATGTGCTTTCCATTTATTATACCTAAACAATTGGGAAAATTTGAATTGTGATAGATGTTTGCTGCAAGTTTTTTCCACTCATCTTCGTTGGAGGGTAGCTGTTAAGAAAAAGATGAAAATTCGCTTAAAATAGTACAAAATTTTTATCTTTTTCGGATTTTAAAAAGGCTATGGACTTGTTTATAGAGTGGCATTTGACTTGTGAAGACAGTTTTCTTTAGAAAATGTCTTGCCTGGAAAGTTTTCTTTAGAAAGTTATTATTAGAAAAATGTGTTGCGATGTTAGGTTTTTTAGAATTATCTTGTGAAGATACATAGTTCCCCTTAGAAAAGTGTTTTATAAAGATATTTTTCTTTATTAAAGTTTCTTATAATAGCTAAAATGTCATTCCAACTCTTTTTCTTTTTTTGCAGAATAACGCGAAACGAAAGAAACGTAAAAAGCCAGATCCGGCTGAAGAATTAATGATTTTGGCAGCGAAACGTCTCAGTCAACCACCAGACGAATGTGACAAAATTATCGAAAGTTGGGCTGTTAAATTTAAAAATATGAGCCCGACTCAAAGACTTTATGCCGATAAGTTCATAAATGAAATTCTTTTCGAAGGTCAACTGGGAATGTTGCATAGAAATTCGATGATGTTAAATGTTTTAGACAATTGTGAAGAGAAGCATATAATTTAATATGCATACATGCATATAATAAGGAAAAAAGTTTATTTTAAGTTTTATTAAATAAACGTTCAGTTTACCTTTATATAATTTGCTAGTGTAATGTTTATTTCATTGCATGTTTCCAAAACAATCCGCCCTATAGCACGTTCCGATATATAGCTAATGCCTCTTAAATCCGCAAATGATTTGCCTGTAGCCAGATAATATAAAGTTATAGTTAAACGTTGAGCCGGCGAGATGGCCTCACGCATTTGTGTATCTTGTTTTTGTATTTTAGGTCCAACTAAAGTTAAAATTTCCTCAAAGGAATCTTCATCTATGGTAAAATCACTTGTCGTGCCCAATTTAAGTTCATGGAGGAGTTTTTCATGCGTAAACTGATTTCTTTTCCTAAAGCACTCGTTCATCCAAAGACGCTTTCTTTTATTCTGCTGCTTTTGTTTAATGGCTTGAGCTAGAGCAATAGCTATGCAATACTCTTCAGTACGGTTCATATTTTAAAGGATAAGTATAGTTTTTTTGTGAAATAAACAATAATTTGAGTAATAATTAAATATTAAACGTTTGTAATACATTTGTTTTTGTTTGTAAACAAACATTTTTAAATGAATTTTGATGTGTCAGTTTGAAGTGTTGCCATATTGTCCAGTTGCTCTTTAGACAATAAGACTAGGACACTTTTTTCTTAAAAGAAAAGTCGACTTTACAAGGCACTTAAAAACACTAATAATTATTTAAATAAATACCTAAATTTTTGTGCATTTTTTTTAAAGAAAATAATTTTTCTTTTTTCCAACGTTTTTTAGTACCACTACTATAATGAAAAAATCACTACATTGCATTTAAGAGTTGCCACTCATATTACACTGCACAACTCCACTTTACTGCACAGCGAATGCAACACTGTTTAGACGATGTGATTTTTTTTGTAGTAAATGACCAGAGCCCTGTGCTGACAAACAATAACGGCGGTTTTCGGCTGTGTTTTAAAATTTGTCATCGATATTAAAACTGTTTATTATGATTTTGGAAAATATTTTAAATTGAGATTTTCAATTTTATTTCTTTTAAAAGGTCCTTTTTAAGATTTTTCCGAATTTTTTCATGTTTCACGCAAAAGAATGATATGAAAACTGTTATGAAAGCTTCGCTTGGGCATGTGTGTGGATTTACTGAGTAGCTCTAAATAGGGTTCTATAAATCGACTTTCGAATAATCGAACAATAGACTTTTTGTCGAAAAAAGTCGAAAAGTCGAAGTCGACTATTTTGTTCCAAAAAAGTCGATAACTCGACTATCGTCTGTGAAAAAAATCGAAAAGTCGACTTTGTGAATAAAGGTCGAAAAGTCTGAAAGTCGAAAAAAGTCGATAAGTCGAAAAAAGTCGATAAGTCGAAAAAAGTCGAATAAAGTCGAAAAAAGTCGAAAAAAGTCGTAAAAAGTCGAAAAGTCGAAAAAAGTCGGAAAAAGTCAAAAAATCGAAAATTGTAGAAACAAGTCAAAAATAGTCAAAAATTTTAAAAAAGTGGATAAAAAAGTCGGAAAAACTCGAAAAAAGTAAAAAAATAGTCGGAAAAAAGTAGAAAGTCAAAAAAATTGTCAAAAAGTCGACAAGTCGAAAAAAGTCGGAAAAAGTCGAAAAAAGTCGAAAAGTCGAAAAAAGTCGACTATTTATAAAATACTTATAGTCGAAAAGTCGACTTTTATTTAAATGAAAAAAGTCGAAAAGTCGAAAAATCGACTTTTCATAAAATGCAAAAAGTCGAAAAGTCGACTTTTCGTTTCAATTATAGAACCCTAGCTTTAAATCTCTTTGCAGGGGTGGTCCACCGGAACCCCTATCACATATCTGCTTCGCACAATAAAAGCAAACAAAAACAAAACAAAAGAACACTATAACAAACTACAAATGTACGATTATTAAAACACCCTACAGTACACCAACTTGAAGCACTAATAACATGGGGCAGATGTGATAACCAGACACGTCCATGACCTAGTCCAAACTTACATATGTCATATTAAATTTGTATGCCCCTTTTCCCGATAAGATTTTACAAACAACTTTTTTGCTCAAAAGAAAGTTAAGAGTTTTTTGGACAAGGTGTTTATTATGTCCTACTGTGCATAATGAAGAACATTCAGTTTTCTGCGAAATCGAAACAAAAAATTAGAAAGTGTTTAGGAAATTATACAAAATATGGAGAAAGATTTCAAGCCGTCTAAAGCTGAAAAGTTTTTTGCGACGGCGGCGGTTTTAAAATTTCTTCGACGGCTAGCCATAGAAGGTTTTAAGCCGAACCGACGCAGGTCTCTGTAGGTGACACATAAAAAATTGCGTTGATTTCCCTCAAAAAAAAGAACAAAAATTATTTTAAAGAAATCTACCTACAATTTTTTAATATTTTTCGTTGTTTTTATTTAAAATTTTATAGAAAAAATATTTTAGTATTAATCAGTATTGTTTAAAATTTATAAAAAACACAAATTGTATGTTTACAACAAAAAGGAAAAGTTGAAATGCCAAGAAAACAGTCTGGAGAAACTTTTCCTTGTTAATAAGAAAAAAAAAAAAAAAAAACGAAAGAAAAAATTCTCACTCACGTACAGACGACAATTTATGCAAAAAAAATTGTTGCATGTTGATGTGGAAAAACTACAAAAGTAAAGAAAAAAAAAGAATAGTGGAAAAAGTAAAGGAAACCGTAGTTGTTTGTGAAAGATTAAAGACAAAAAAAGAGAAAATAAAATAGTTAAATAAGTAAAATAATGTAAGTTTAAAGTTGGTGATGATTAAATAATTTAAAAATTTTGTTGTTAAATTTGTAGCTGAATGTGTTATTTTTAGTTGTAAATTGTTAAATGATAAATTAATTTTGTGCTAATAATATTGTGAGTAATTATTTAGTTGGTAAAAATGTTCATTTTATTTAGTCGTTGTTGGAATTTTGACAACCACTTGTTGAGTTTTCTTTTAAAAATTTTCTTTGTTTACGTTTGTTTGTTGGAAAAAAAAGGGAGGATGCTGTTTTTTGTAACCTAAAATATATAGAGTTGCCAGATTGTTATTTTTTGCCAATAAGCCGAACAATGTACCACCGAATAGTTCGGTTTAGAAAAAGTATTTTGTAGAACAAATCTAATTGGAAAGTTTTCTTAAGAAGTGTCATGTCTGGACAGTTTTCATTAGGAACGCTTCCCGTAAAGCCAGTTTACTATAGAAAAGTTTCTTGTCAAGACAGTTTTCTTTAGAAATGTTTGGTACAGACAGATTTATTTAGAAAAATGTTTTCAAAAAACGTTTTTCTTTAGAAAAGTGTCTTGTCTAGGAAGTGTTAGAGAAAAGTGTCTTGTCAATACAGAAATTTTTCTTTAGAAAATTCTTTTTGTCTTACCCGGCCAGTTTCCTTTAGAAAAGTGTCTTGTTCATACAGTTTTCTGAAAAATTTCTTGTCTGAACATTTTTCTTAATAAAACTTTACAATCTTATTCCTAAATTATTTGTAATTTGTTTTTAATTTATAAAATTTTCTTTAAAATCTAGTTTCTTATAAATTTTCTTAAATTTATTTTTTATTTACAGTTCTTTAACTTAAGTTTTAAAAAGTGCATGTTTCAAAATAAAAAAATAAAACTTTAGTTTAATTTTCAACGTTTATAATTTTCCATTTAAATTTATTAACAATATTATAACAAGCAAAATACCGTTAAATAAACTTTCATAATTTAAACATATAATAAACCAATGCAGAAAATGCCCTCACAAATTCTACCAGATGGCGATGGTGCTGGTAATGAAATTAAAGTTAAAACTGCCTATAGTGGTGAGGTAATGATCAGTTATATTAAGGAGAACATAACCTATGAAGAATTGTGCTATGAAATACGTAAAAATTGTCGTTTTTCATTGGATCAAGTGAGTTTGTATTTCATTTGTTATTGAAATTCTAATAAAAATTCTTATTATAATATTGTTTTCTTCTTTTTAAGCCTTTCACCATTAAATGGGTGGACGAGGAACATGATCCCTGTACAATATCAACACAAATGGAATTGGATGAAGCCATACGTTTATATGAAATGAATCATAATCCGGAGTTGTTAATACATGGTAAGTGGGAAAGGTTTTAATGTTGTTAGTTTATTTGAAATTCAAAAAAGGAAGAAAAAAAGAAAGAGAAAACGAGTTTTAGTATTAAGTTAGAAAAATAAACCTTAAAAGTTAAATTTTTACCTAGCAAATAGAAATTTAAGTTTTATAAGTCTTCCAATAAACATTTTCTATAAGAAATATCCTCAAAAGAGATCATTCTTCGAACTGAACTAGAAGTGAACTAGAACTGAACTAGAACTGAAACTAGAACTGAACTAAAACTGAACTAAAAACTGAACTAAAACTGAACGAAACTAGAAATAGAACTGAACTAGAACTAACTAAACTGAACTAGAACTGAACTAGAAACTGAACTAGAACTGAACTAGGAACTGAACTAAACGAACTAGAAACTGAACTAGAACTGAACTAATGAACTAGAAACTAGAACTGAACTAGAACTGACTAGAACTGAACTAGAACTGAACTAGAACTGAACTAGAACTGAACTAGAACTGAACTAGAACTGAACTAGAACTGAACTAGAACTGAACTAGAACTGAACTAGAACTGAACTAGAACTGAACTAGAACTGAACTAGAACTGAACTAGAACTAGAACTGAACTAGAACTGAACTAGAACTGAACTAGAACTGAACTAGAACTGAACTAGAACTGAACTAGAACTGAACTAGAACTGAACTAGAACTGAACTAGAACTGAACTAGAACTGAACTAGAACTGAACTAGAACTGAACTAGAACTGAACTAGAACTGAACTAGAACTGAACTAGAACTGAACTAGAAACTGAACTAGAACTGAACTAGAACTGAACTAGAAACTGACTAGAACTGAACTAGAACTGAACTAGAACTGAACTAGAACTGAACTAGAACTGAACTAGAACTGAACTAGAACTGAACTAGAACTGAACTAGAACTGAACTAGAACTGACTAGAACTGAACTAGAACTGAACTAGAACTGAACTAGAACTGAACTAGAACTGAACTAGAACTGAACTAGAACTGAACTAGAACTGAACTAGAACTGAACTAGAACTGAACTAGAACTGAACTAGAACTGAACTAGAACTGAACTAGAACTGAACTAGAACTGAACTAGAACTGAACTAGAACTGAACTAGAACTGAACTAGAACTGAACTAGAACTGAACTAGAACTGAACTAGAACTGACTAGAACTGAACTAGAACTGAACTAGAACTGAACTAGAACTGAACTAGAACTGAACTAGAACTGAACTAGAACTGAACTAGAACTGAACTAGAACTGAACTAGAACTGAACTAGAACTGAACTAGAACTGAACTAGAACTGAACTAGAACTGAACTAGAACTGAACTAGAACTGAACTAGAACTGAACTAGAACTGAACTAGAACTGAACTAGAACTGAACTAGAACTGAACTAGAACTGAACTAGAACTGAACTAGAACTGAACTAGAACTGAACTAGAACTGAACTAGAACTGAACTAGAACTGAACTAGAACTGACTAGAACTGAACTGAACTAGAACTGAACTAGAACTGAACTAGAACTGAACTAGAACTGAACTAGAACTGAACTTAGAACTGAACTAGAACTGACTAGAACTGAACTAGAACTGAACTAGAACTGAACTAGAACTGAACTAGAACTGAACTAGAACTGAACTAGAACTGAACTAGAACTGAACTAGAACTAGAACTGAACTAGAACTGAACTAGAACTGAACTAGAACTGAACTAGAACTGAACTAGAACTGAACTAGAACTGAACTAGAACTGAACTAGAACTGAACTAGAACTGAACTAGAACTGAACTAGAACTGAACTAGAACTGACTAGAACTGAACTAGAACTGAACTAGAACTGAACTAGAACTGAAACTAGAACTGAACTAGAACTGAACTAGAACTGAACTAGAACTGAACTAGAACTGAACTAGAACTGAACTAGAACTGAACTAGAACTGAACTAGAACTGAACTAGAACTGAACTAGAACTGAACTAGAATGAACTAGAACGAACTGACTGAACTAGAACTGAACTAGAACTGAACTAGAACTGAACTAGAACTGAACTAGAACTGAATTAGAATTGAACTAGAACTGAACTAGAACTGAACTAGAACTGAACTAGAACTGAACTAGAACTGAACTAGAACTGAACTAGAACTGAACTAAACTGAACTAGAACTGAACTAGAACTGAACTAGAACTGAACTAGAACTGAACTAGAACAGAACTAGAACTGAACTAGAACTGAACTAGAACTGAAATAGAACTGAACTAGAACTGAACTAGAACTGAACTAGAACTGAACTAGAACTGAACTAGAACTGAACTAGAACTGAACTAGAACTGAACTAGAACTGAACTAGAACTGAACTAGAACTGAACTAGAACTGAACTAAAAATGAACTAGAACTGAACTAGAACTGAATTAGAACTGAACTAGAACTGAACTAGAACTGAACTAGAACTGAACTAGAACTGAACTAGAACTGAACTAGAACTGAACTAGAACTGTACTAGAAAACTAGAACTGAACTAGAACTGAACTAGAACTGAACTAGAACTGAACTAGAACTGAACTAGAACTCAACTAGAACTGAACTAGAACTCAACTAGAACTGAACTAGAACTGAACTAGAACTGAACTAGAACTGAACTAGAACTGAACTAGAACTGAACTAGAACTGAACTAGAAATGAACTAGAACTTATCTAGAACTGAACTAGAACTGAACTAGAACTGAACTAGAACTGAACTAGAACTGAACTAGAACTGAACTAGAACTGAACTAGAACTGAACTAGAACTGAACTAGAACTGAACTAGAACTGAACTAGAACTGAACTAGAACTGAACTAGAACTGAACTAGAACTGAACTAGAACTGAACTAGAACTGATCTAGAACTGAACTAGAACTGAACTAGAACTGAACTAGAACTGAACTAGAACTGAACTAGAACTGATCTAGAACTGAACTAGAACTGAACTAGAACTGAACTAGAACTGATCTAGAACTGAACTATTTTTTTTTTTATAAATTTCTTCACAAGAAAGTTAAAAAATTGTTTTGCAAAGTTTATTTTCTTATTTGAAATTTAAAAACTGTTTGAATTTTATTTCGTATTCATAAAATTTTATTAAAATTGTCACGATTTCCTTATTTGCCAAACAACATTTCCTTTGCAGCAATAAGAAACTTTTCCGCTTTATGGCATGTGTGTTAGCGAAAAAAATTAAAAACTTTTCTCAAAACTTTTTATTTACAATTTTAAGCGTAATTTAATTTTCTACTTATTAACAAAAACACATATCAAGTTAAAACCTAGAGTTGCTAACAGATTTCTATACATTTGATACTATTTTTTCGTTATAACAGTGAAAACATATAAAAACTTACTTTTTACTAAATATCTATAGAAAGACAAAAAAAATCACACTTTAATGGTTTTTACTAAAATCACAATTTATGCATGAGTACGAAAGATGTACATATGAATGTATATGCATGTGCTGTTCTTTATACAAATACTAGCAAAATACCAACAAAACTAACAGGGAAAATGTATGCGAAAGAAAAACTATTGTGGTCCGTTAGACAATGAAGCAAACGTGCAGTACATTGTAGTTTTTATATCCTGATTTTTTGCACTAACTCACATGTAAACTCTCTTTTAGTCTTAATATGTATGTATGAGTGTGTAATTTATATGTATTTTATACTGCACAAGCTGCTGGTTCCTAGTTGCTGGATGCGGAAATGCGTCTGATGGTGATGATGCTGCTGATGATTATTCTTATTATTATGATGATATACTTATTCATTCTAAGCTTCATTCTTTCTACACAGATTTTATTTTATGGTCCTGCTTTAGTATTTTTTGTAGTGATTTTGTATATTTATTCTAATCAGCAAAAACTCTGCTGTGTTTTTGTTTCTTTACTCTAGAACACATCTCTAATGTGGCTTAAAACAATAGATTATAAACCATAATGCTAAGTGTAACTAAAAACTAGTTAAAACAATAGAATTTTTGTGGGTTTTAAAAGAATTTTAACTTTTCAACACATTATTTTCAGTTGGGTTTTTTGTTGCTTGACTTTATTGAGATTTTTTGTATGTAATTTTAATTTTGTTGTTAGCTTGTTTAAGTCTCTTAATAAAACACTTTAATTTTCTTATTTTCTTGCAATACTTTTTAACCCGAATTATTATATTTTCAGAATAAATTATTAATTTTAATGATATGAAATTATAATGAAAGCAGCAAAGCAGCTTTATAAGGTTTAAGGATAATTTGTATGTAAAGTAGGAAAAAGGAAGGCAAATTCATAATTGTATAAAATAAAGAAATAGAACAGTTCTAGAATAGATCTAGAAGAGAACTAGAACTGAACTTGAACTGAACTAGAACTCAACTAGAACAGAACTAGAACAGAACTAGAACAGAACTAGAACAGAACTAGAACAGAACTAGAACTGAACTAGAACTGAACTAGAACTGAACTTGAACTGAACTAGAACTCAACTAGAACAGAACTAGAACAGAACTAGAACAGAACTAGAACTAGAACTGAACTAGAACTGAACTAGAACTGAACTAGAACTGAACTAGAACTGAACTAGAACTGAACTAGAACTGAACTAGAACTGAACTAGAACTGAACTAGAACTGAACTAGAACTGAACTTGAACTGAACTAGAACTGAACTAGAACTGAACTAGAACTGAACTAGAACTGAACTAGAACTGAACTAGAACTGAACTAGAACTGAACTAGAACTGAACTAAGAACTGAACTAGAAACTGAACTAGAACTGAACTAGAACTGGAACTAGGAACTGAACTAGAACTGAACTAGAACTGAACTAGAACTGAACTAGAACTGAACTAGAACTGAACTAGAATGAACTAGAACTGACTAGAACTAGAACTGAACTAGAACTGAACTAGAACTGAACTAGAACTGAACTAGAACTGAACTAGAACTGAACTAGGAACTGAACTAGAACTGAACTAAACTGAACTAGAACTGAACTAGAACTGAACTAGAACTGAACTATAACTGAACTAGAAACTGAACTAGAACTGAACTAGAACTGAACTAGAACTGAACTAGAACTGAACTAGAACTGAACTAGAACTGAACTAGAACTGAACTAGAACACTGAACTAGAACTGAACTAGAACTGAACTAGAACTGAACTAGAACTGAACTAGAACTGAACTAGAACTGAACTAGAACTGAACTAGAACTGAACTAGAACTGAACTAGAAACTGAACTAGAACTGAACTAGAACTGAACTAGAACTGACTAGAACTGAACTAAGAACTGAACTAGAACTGAACTAGTAACTGAACTGAACCTGAAAAAACTAGAACTGAACTAGAACGGAACTAGAACTGAACTAGAAACTTGAACTAGAACTGAAACTAGAACTGAACTAGAATGAACTAGAACTGAACTAGAACCTGAACTCATGAACTGAACTAAATGAACTACTGAACTAGAACTGAACTAGAACTGACTAGAACTGAACTAGAACGGAACTAGAAATGACTAGAAATGAACTAGAACTGACTAGAACTGAACTAGAACTGAACTAGAACTGAACTAGAACTGAACTAGAACTGAACTAGAACTGAAACCTAGAACTGGAACTAGAAACTGAACTAGAACTGAAACTAGAATGACTAGAAGAACTAGAAACTGAAACTAGAAACGGAAACTAGAACTGAACTAGAAACTGAACGAAGAACTGACTAGAACTGAAACTAGAACTGAAACTAGAACTGAACTAGAACTGAACTAGAACTGAACTAGAACTGAACTAGAACTGAAACTGACTAGAACTGAACTAGAACTGAACTAGAACTGAACTAGAACTGAACTAGAACTGAACTAGAACTGAACTAGAACTGAACTAGAACTGAACTAGAACTGAACTAGAACTGAACTAGAACTGAACTAGAACTGAACTAGAACTGAACTAGAACTGAACTAGAACTGAACTAGAACTGAACTAGAACTGAACTAGAACTGAACTAGAACTGAACTAGAACTGAACTAGAACTGAACTAGAACTGAACTAGAACTGAACTAGAACTGAACTAGAACTGAACTAGAACTGAACTAGAACTGAACTAGAACTGAACTAGAACTGAACTAGAACTGAACTAGAACTGAACTAGAACTGAACTAGAACTGAACTAGAACGGAACTAGAACTGAACTGGAACTGAACTAGAACTGAACTAGAACTGAACTAGAACTGAACTAGAACTGAACTAGAACTGAACTAGAACTGAACTAGAACTGAACTAGAACTGAACTAGAACTGAACTAGAACTGAACTAGAACTGAACTAGAACTGAACTAGAACTGAACTAGAACTGAACTAGAACTGAACTGAACTAGAACTGAACTAGAACTGAACTAGAACTGAACTAGAACTGAACTAGAACTGAACTAGAACTGAATTAGAACTGAATTAGAACTGAACTAGAACTGAACTAGAACTGAACTAGAACTGAACTAGAAATGAACTAGAACTGGAACTGAACTAGAACTGAACTAGAACTGAACTAGAAGTGAACTAGAACTGAACTAGAACTGAACTAGAACTGAACTAGAAATGAACTAGAACTGAACTAGAACTGAACTAGAACTGAACTAGAACTGAACTAGAACTGAACTAGAACTGAACTAGAACTGAACTAGAACTGAACTAGAACTGAACTAGAACTGAACTAGAACTGAACTAGAACTGAACTAGAACTGAACTAGAACTGAACTAGAACTGAACTAGAACTGAACTAGAACTGAACTAGAACTGAACTAGAACTGAACTAGAACTGAACTAGACTGAACTAGAACTGAACTAGAACTAGAACTGAACTAGAACTGAACTAGAACTGAACTAGAACTGAACTAGAACTGAACTAGAACTGAACTAGAACTGAACTAGAACTGAACTAGAACTGAACTAGAACAGAACTAGAACAGAACTAGTACAGAACTGGAACAGAACTAGAACAGAACTAGAACAAAACTAGAACAGAACTAGAACTGAACTAGAACTGAACTAGAACTGAACTAGAACTGAACTAGAACTGAACTAGAACTGAACTAGAACTGAACTAGAACTGAACTAGAACTGAACTAGAACAGAACTAGAACAGAACTAGAACAGAACTAGAACAGAACTAGAACAGAACTAGAACAGAACTAGAACAGAACTAGAACAGAACTAGAACTGAACTAGAACAGAACTAGAACAGAACTAGAACTGAACTAGAACTGAACTAGAACTGAACTAGAACTGAACTAGAACTGAACTAGAACTGAACTAGAACTGAACTAGAACTGAAACTAGAACTGAACTAGACTGAATAGACACTGAACTAGAACTAGAACTAGAACTGAACTACGGAACTAACTGAACTAGAACAGAACTAGAACTGAACTAGAACTGACTAGAACTGAACTAGAACTGAACTATAACTGAACTAGAACTGAACTAGAACTGAACTAGAACAGAACTAGAACTGAACTAGAACTAAAATATAAACTGAACTGAACTCATAAAATTATTTTCTTTAAAAAGTTTCTTTGCTGCAAATTTTCTTTATAAATATTTCAGTTTATTTTCTATTAACTTTTCAAACTCCTTGTATGCTTTTTTAATCAAATTATATTTATACTGAGAATACAGTTTTCACTTTATTAGTCCTTTGGTTTGTATTTACATTTACATGGAAACATTTTTATTTGTTGTATATTCTCATATGGAAAATATTGTCGGTGTAACTATAACTATGCTGCAGTACAAATATGGTTTTGTTGTGTTTCATTCTTCTTTTTATTTTGGAAATTTGATAGTGCAAAAACGTACGTACATCTTCATCGGTATGATGGCGGCGTTTAAACGTTTAAGGTATACAAACGTATCGAGTTGAGTCGAGTCAGTCGTCAGTCAGTTAAGACTACTTGTACGTTGACAGAATACATAAGATAAAAACAAATTACACTTTTCTTGCTGGTATGTAGCTATTGTTGTTTTATTTTTTGGAGAAATATTTTTTTACTATATAAATGAAGAATATTGTACTTATATGTAACCAAGTTACCGGGGTTATGGTTCCCTTTTTTTTGGTCTTTCTTCTACTTATTTTGCATACATATAGGGATTTGTTAGTAGGTAGTGTGTGATAGAGTTTTATTCGGGGTTTTTTTTTTGTCTTATTTCATTAATGTAAAAACTGTGTTAGTGGGCAGATTAAATATTAATTACAAAGATGAGATGAGGATAAAGACAAAACGGTAACATTGCTTTACAGAGCAGAATAATGAAAATTTTATTTAATTTTTTCGGTAACGAAATAATCACATGTGTAGGAAGTTTATATTGTTTTGAGAGGGTTGTGGGAAAAATTAATGTTTACAAAAGGCAAACTACGTGTGTCTTCATTTAATTTTAACAAAATATTGTAAGAACATGAATTTTTAAATGTAACAATTTGTTATGGTGGAACCAGCAGTAATTTTGTTCTAGTTCAGTTATAGTTCTGTTCTGGATCAGTTCTAGTTCAGTTCTAGTTCAGTTCTAGTTAAGTTCTAGTTCAGTTCTAGTTCAGTTCTAGTTAAGTTCTAGTTCAGTTCTATTTCAGTTCTATTTCAGTTCTAGTTCAGTTCTAAATTCAGTTCTAGTTCAGTTCTAGTTCAGTTCTAGTTCAGTTCTAGTTCAGTTCTAGTTCAGTTCTAGTTCTAGTTCAGTTCTAGTTCAGTTCTTTTCAGTTCAGTTCTAGTTCAGTTCTAGTTCAGTTCTAGTTCATCTAGTTCAGTTAGTCAGTCTATTCAGTTTCTAGTTTCATTTCTAGTTCAGTTTCTAGTCAAGTCAGTTGCTAGTTTCTGTTCTTAGTACTGTTCTTTTTCTGGTTCTAGTTCTGTTCTAGTTCTGTTTCTAGTTATGTTCTAGTTCTGTTCTAGTTATGTTCTAGTTCTGTTCTATTTCTGTTCTAGTTTCTGTTCTAGTCGTTCATAGTTTCTGTTTCTAGTTCTGTTCTAGTTCTGTTTCTAAGTTCTGTTCTAGTTCTGTTCTAGTTCTGTTTCTAGTTCTGTCTAGTATTTTCTAGTTTCTGTTTCTAGTTCTGTTCTAGTTCTGTTCTAGTTCTGTTCTAGTTCCTGTTCTAGTTCCTGTCTAGTTCTGTTCTAGTGCTTTCTAGTTCTGTTCTAGTTCTGTTCTAGGTTCTGTTCTAGTTCTGTGTTCTAGTTCTGTTCTAGTTCTGTTCTAGTTCTGTTCTAGTGTCTGTTCTAGTTCTGTTCTAGTTCTGTTTCTAGTCTGTTCTAGTTCTGTCTAGTTCTATTCTAGTTCTAGTTCTAGTTCTGTTCTAGTTCTGTTCTAGTTCTGTTCTAGTTCTGTTCTAGTTCTGTTCTAGTTCTGTTCTAGTTCTGTTCTAGTTCTATTCTAGTTCTGTTCTAGTTTCTGTTCTAGTTCTGTTCTAGTTCTGTTCTAGTTCTGTTCTAGTTCTGTTCTAGTTTCTGTTCTAGTTCTGTTCTAGTTCTGTTCTAGTTCTGTTCTAGTTCTGTTCTAGTTCTGTTCTAGTTCTGTTCTAGTTCTGTTCTAGTTCTAGTTCTGTTCTAGTTCTGTTCTAGTTCTGTTCTAGTTCTGTTCTAGTTCTGTTCTAGTTCTGTTTTAGTTCTGTTCTAGTTCTGTTCTAGTTCTGTTCTAGTTCTGTTCTAGTTCTGTTCTAGTTCTGTTCTAGTTCAGTTCTAGTTCTGTTCTAGTTCTGCTCTAGTTCTGCTCTAGTTCTGCTCTAGTTCTGTTCTAGTTCTGTTCTAGTTCTGTTCTAGTTCTGTTCTAGTTCTGTTCTAGTTCTGTTCTAGTTCTGTTCTAGTTCTGTTCTAGTTCTGTTCTAGTTCTGTTCTAGTTCTGTTCTAGTTCTGTTCTAGTTCTGTTCTAGTTATGTTCTAGTTCTGTTCTAGTTCTGTTCTAGTTCTGTTCTAGTTCTGTTCTAGTTCAGTTCTAGTTCAGTTCTAGTTCTGTTCTAGTTCTGTTCTAGTTCTGTCTAGTTCTGTTCTAGTTCTGTTCTAGTTCTGTTCTAGTTCTGTTCTAGTTCTGTTCTAGTTCTGTCCTAGTTCTGTTCTAGTTCTGTTCTAGTTCTGTTCTAGTTCTGTTCTAGTTCTAGTTCTGTTCTAGTTCTGTTCTAGTTCTGTTCTAGTTCTGTTCTAGTTCTGTTCTAGTTCTGTTCTAGTTCTGTTCTGTTCTAGTTCTGTTCTAGTTCTGTTCTAGTTCTGTTCTAGTTATGTTCTAGTTCTATTCTAGTTCTGTTCGAGTTCTAGTTCTTTTCTATTTCTTCTTTTTATGGAAATCCCTCTTTCTATGTCTATTTTAAATTGGTATTAATTAAAACAAACAAATGATATGTAAATTCAGGCTTTTGTTTATTTATTTCGAATTTCACATATCCTTTAATACTTTGGCCATGTTTGACTGAAAATATTTTGTTAATTTCTCTTGTAAAGTTTTTAGTATTTTCATTTTTTTTGTGAATTTCTCTTCTATTTAGTGTATTTTTTGTTTTTCACACAGGGTCTTTATGAAAAAATCATTTACACCTACGGCATTATTTAGGAAGCTAGCTGCCTGCTCTTGAAGAGGCATTGAAGAGGAATAATAAAATTCTACACACTCGTTTAAACCGGAATAAAAAAAAATCCATTATTTTTGTTAGACGTTTAGAATGTGTTGGGTATATAGTATGTTATTTAGAAAAAAAAGTTTGATTAGGATGTAGTAGAGGAAAGAGAGAGAGAGCAAGGATTTTCTTAAGGTTATAAAGAGAGAGTTTAGATTATGCGCTTTATTAAGCAGATAGAGAGAGAGTTACTAAGTAAAGGTATTTTAATTTAGAAACCTGCGTGTAATTAGCAAAAACCCAGCTGATTTAAGGTAATTGTTGTTTTTAACAATATGGCAAGTTTGTTTGCTTTTAAAGAGCGAGAGAGAGAGAGATTTTATGCAATATTTTAGCCTTAAGCTAGGGAATTTTCAAAAAAAAAAAAAAAAAAAACACCCTCTTTTTCTGGCTTTAGAATTAAACAAATTTTGTTTGTTTTTCTTTTGTGTCGTGAGTGTGAGGGTCCTTTTTTTCAGGTTTTTACTCTGAACTTGCGCTACACTTGACAAAATTTGTCCCGGTAGTGACAGGAAGTTCATCATATTACCATTATTCACAGAGCAACATATTTTTCTATTTTCTTGTTAAGTTTTCTTAATGATTATCTTGTAGTTTTTGAGCTGCCACAGCCTGATGTTGTGACTGACTGTCTGTCTGTCTGTCTGTCTTGTTTTGTAATTGAGTCTCTTGGAAAATGTTTTACGTATAAGAATGAGAGCAAGTTTAGAGAAAAATTACAACAATATATTGACATTGAATCTAAAGATTCAATGTTGTTTTTGTTGCCTGGGAGCATAAGAAAAACATTTATAGAAAAATGTTGTTGTTGTTTTTGTTGTTTTGCTACTTTTTTCTGTAATATCCTGCCAACAACTTTGAAAAAAAACTCATACTTTCTCTAATGGAAATAAAAATTTTGTTTCTTTCCTTTAGCTTACAGCCTAAAAACTTTGTTGTTTTTGTATTTATTTTGTTGTTGTTGTAATGCTCTTTAGCTGCTATTGCCAGCCACTAAAAACGGAACACTCGCGCATAAGATTTTGTGGAAAATAGACGTCTATTTTTAAACTGTTCAATATTTAATATTGATATAGAATTTTTATTTGTAAAACCAACAAAAAAAAAATACAAGAAAATTTAAAGAAAATTAATGGAAAATATGGAAAATCTTTAAAGAAATTGTTTAATTAAAAGAAAATTTCTTTGTATTTAAATTAAATTAAAAAAAATTAAATTCTTTTAAAGTAAATTATAGCCTATTTTTAGGCTTATTGTGTATTATATTAAAAAAGTGTTAAAAGTGCGTGTGTTTTTTAAATACTTAAACTTATTTTTAAAGTTTTTTTATTTAATTTAGAAAAAAGGTAATTTAAGTTAAACGAAATTACACTTAAAACAACAAATCATTAAAAAAAAACATAAAAAACCGAAGTGAAAATTTTAGTACTCCGTTTTTATTTTATAAATCGATAAAAGGCTTAGTCGTTTTGCCACTATATAAAAAAAAAACTCCACCCAAAACTTAAACCACTTTTTTGGGCAACATTATGCTATAAAATAAATAAAATTTGAAAATATATTTAACAAAAATTAAAAAAAACTTACATTTTATAAACAAAACAAAATTTTTTAAATTAAAAACTAAATTTAAAAAAATCATAATTTTTAACTTTAAAAGTCTTTACTATCTAACTGTAAAGATTTTTTTTATAAGTTTTATAATTTAATATAATTTTCCCTTTCCTCCCCTACCTCACCTCACCTAACTACTTATTTAACTTTATAACCCTTGTGCTAAAATCTTATTATTTATATATCAACTCCTCGGGGAGTACCAGCTACCAAAACCCTACTAATTCCCTAACATCTAAAACCTAAAAAAAAAACTAAATCAAAAATTCCCTTGCCTACTTTAACCCTACAATATTTTCCACTTTTTATTAGCTCTCTTTTAGGGGCAAGTTGTAAAACTGTTACTTAAACATTCAAATTTTCTAATTAATATATTAATTAATAACTATAACATACCTTAGGGATTGTTACACTACATTACATATGTCAATTTTATAAAATAGCATTTTTACCCACTTGTTTATTTATGCATTTGACATTTCAATAGCATACTTTAGGGATTTGTTATTAAATAAGACTAGTTCAAGTACAGAAAACGAATGCTTTTTTTAGTAAATTATAAATCTTAATGAATTACAAAATGTATTAATAAATATTTGCTTTGTTTTATGGAAGAAAGTTTTGTTAAGGGAAATTGTTTTTCAAGGAACATTTTCTATAGAAATATGTCATGTTTAGGCAGTATTCTATAGAAAAGTGTGCTTCCTAAGAGTTTACAATAGTAATATGCTTTTCTAGACAGTTTTCTGTAGAAAAGTGTCTTCGCTAGAGAGTTTTCTATAGATAAATGTCTTAGCTAGACAGTTTTCTATAGAAAAGTGTCTTTGCTAGACAGTTTTTATAGAAAAGTGTCTTTGCTGCACAGTTTTTTAAAGAAAAGTGTCTTCGCTAGACAGTTTTCTATAGAGAACTTTCTTCGCTAGACAGTTTTCTATAGAAAAGATTCTTCGATAGACAGTTTTTCGGGAAAGAGTCTTTGCTAGACAATTTTTTATAGAACAATATTTGATAGACAGTTTGCTAAATAGTTTTCTATAGAAAATAATCTTTGCTAGAACTTTTTCAATAGAAAATGTTCTTTTCTAGCCGGTCTCTATATAAAAGTGTCTTTTCTAGACAGTTTTCTATATAAAAGTGTCTTTACTAGACCGATTTCTATAGAAAAGTGCCTTTACTAGACCGATTTTTATAGAAAAGTGTCTTTGCTAGACAGTTTTCTATATAAAAGTGTCTTTTTCTAGACAGTTTTCTATATAAAAGTGTCTTTACTAGACCGATTTCTATAGAAAAGTGCCTTTACTAGACCGATTTTTATAGAAAAGTGTCTTTGCTAGACAGTTTTCTATAGAAAAGCGTCTTTGCTAGGCAGTTTTTTTTGGGAAAGAGTCTTTGCTAGACAGTTTTTCGGGAAAGAGTCTTTGCTAGACAATTTTTCGGGAAGAGTCATTTCTGTAGAAAAGCGTTTTTGCTAGACATTTTTCAATAGAAAAGGTTCTTTGCTATAAAGTTTTCTATAGAAAAACGTCTTTTCAAGACAGTTTTCACGAGAAAAGTGTCTTTACTAGATCGATTTTTTTAGAAAAGTGTCTACGCTAGACAGTGTTTTTTATACAAAAATGTCTTTGCTGAATAGTTTTCTATAGAAAAAAGTCTTTGTTAGACATTTTGCTAAATAGTTTTTAATAGAAGAGGATCTAGACAAAATAGTGTCTTTGCTAGACAGTATTCTATGGAAAAGTGTCTTTCCTAAACAGTTTTCTATACAAAAGTGTCTTTACTAGAAAAGTTTTCTATAGAAAACTACCTTTGGACAACAATTTTCCATAGAAAAGAGTCTTTAGAAAACAGTTTTCTATAAAGAAGTTTCTTTCCACAACAGTTTTGTATAGAAAATTGTTTTTGGACAACAGTTTTCTGTAAAAAAGTGTCATTAGAAAACAGTTTTCTATAGAAAAGTGTCAGTTCTATAGAACAGTATCTTTGAACAACAGTTTTCTATAGAAGAGTGTCTTTGGAAAACTGTATGCTGTAGAAAAGTGTCTTTGAACGACAGTTTTCTATAAAAAAGTGTCTTTGGAAAACAGTTTTATATAGAAAAGTGTGCTTGGAAAACAGTTTTCTATAGAAATGTGTCTTTGAACAACAGTTTTCTATAAAAAAGTCTCTTTGGAAAATAGTTTTGTATAGAAAAGCATCTTTGGACAACAGTTTTCTATAAAAAAATGACTTTAGAAAACAGTTTTATATAAAGAAGTGTATTTGGTCAGCAGTATCTTTGAACAATAGTTTTCTATAGAAAAGTGTCTTTGGAGAACAGTTTCCTGTAGATAGCTGTCTTTGGAAAACAGTTTTCTGTAGAAAAGTGTCATTGGAAAACAGTTTTCTATAGGAAAGTGTCTTTGAACAACAGTTCTATAGAACAGTATCTTTGAACAACAGTTTTCTGTAGAAAAGTGTCTTTGGAAAACAGTTTTCTATAGGAAAGTGTCTTTGAACAACAGTTCTATAGAACAGTATCTTTGAACAACAGTTTTCTGTAGAAAAGTGTCTTTGGAAAACAGTTTTCTATACAAAAGTTTTCAATAGAACTTGTCTCCTTCGAAAAGTTTATTGATTAAAGAAGGAAAGTTTCCTTTAGAAAAGCTTCTTGCCTCAAAAAAGTTTTCTTTAGAAAAGCTTCTTGTCAAGAAAGCTTTCTTTAGAAAAGTTTATTGTCTCCAGAAAGTTTTCTTTAGAAAAGTTTCTTGTCTCCAGAAAGTTTTCTTTCTTGTTAAGAAAGTTTTCTTTAGAAAAGCTTCTTGTCTAAAGAAAGTTTTCATTAGAAAAGCTTCTTGTCTAAAGAAAGTTTTCTTTAGAAAAGCTTCTTATTAAGGAAGTTTTCTTTAGAAAAGTTTCTTGTTAAGAAAGGTTTCTTTAGAAAAGAGTTATAAGATTTAAAGTGATTTTTCTTTAAGGCGAGTTTGAGAATGTTATGTCTTCATTTCAAACCCTAAAAGTAGACTATCTTTAAATTTCCTACCCAAAGTCATGCAAGAATAATTCATTTAAAAACTAAATATGAAGTACTTTCTTTACCAGCCGTATTAACTATTTGTAAAGGTCGTTTAAACATAATTTGCTGCTGTTGTTGTTATTGTTGTCTGTTGTACAAATGTAATGCCTACTTTCGCTTGTTTTTGATGTTGAAAATATATTGCCTACTTAAAGGCTGCAGCATTATTTAAACTACTGCTGCTCTTTTTGCTATTGTGTTTTTTAGCTATTTCCTCGTTTTTTTTTTGGTAACCATTCAATGTTTTTTTTTCGCTTTTAACTTTTCAATAAAATATTTTCTGAACTAGATCTTTACATCACTTAATCATCATTATTCAATTTTTTTGCTTTACAAGTTTTTTATTTTATAATAAATATTGTGTGCACATGCATTATTTATTTTTCTCTCGATTTCTGTTATTTATTCTAAAGCTTAAGTTTTTTTTTCTTGTCATTTTTGTTAAAAGAGGGGGGTATTTGCCATGTAATTTATACACAAAAAAAAAAAACAGCATTTAACATAATTGCTGCATACTTTTCTGGTGATTGAGGGATATTTTTTCTTCATTTAGTCCTTTGTTTACGAATATTTGTTGTATTCGGTATTTTTTCATATTTTTTGTTCAAAACTTTTGTTCATTTTGGTGTAAGAGCAGCAGTTATTTGAAGGTTTTGACGTCAATTGTTATATTAACCTGGATATAAACGATGCCAATGAAGCTAAACGAACAAAACAGACAAAAAGTACAAAGAACAAGAAAAAAATTGGCAATTAAGATAAAATGTTTTTTTTGGACAACGAAAAAAAGGCTGCGAGTTTTTCTTAGTTGGTCCAAAAAAGTTACAACATAAATTTGTTCAAAGTAATTAAGTTTAAAACTATAAATTGTTCTAGTTTTTTAAAATATATTAAAAATTTTCTTTATCATTTTATAAAGTTTATGATTTTAAATCTTTAAAATCTATTTCTTAAATTTATTATTTTTTCTTTTTTAAATTGCTGTAATTTTTATATTTATTAATATTTAATTATGTTTTATAAGTCTCACACTTGTATTGCTGTTTCTCTTGTTCTCCTCTCTTGCTGTTTTAAGCTGAGCATCGGGTTATTTAATCTCTTATTCTCCGTTTTCCTTGCCTTACTCCCAAAATTATTTCGTTATTTCTCCAAAGTTATAGAGATGGACAATCGAAAATGGTACCAGTCTGAAGTCAATAGAGGACCGCAGACAAATGTCAGTCTAAAGGACCACTCTAGTTCAGTTCTAGTTCTGTTCTATTTCTGTTCTAGTTCTGTTCTAGTTCTGTTCTAGTTCTGTTCTAGTTCTGTTCTAGTTCTGTTCTAGTTCTGTTCTAGTTCTGTTCTAGTTCTGTTCTAGTTCTGTTCTAGTTCTGTTCTAGTTCTTTCTAGTTCTGTTCTAGTTCTGTTCTAGTTCTGTTCTAGTTCTGTTCTAGTTCTGTTCTAGTTCTGTTCTAGTTCTGTTCTAGTTCTGTTCTAGTTCTGTTCTAGTTCTGTTCTAGTTCTGTTCTAGTTCTGTTCTAGTTCTGTTCTAGTTCTGTTCTAGTTCTGTTCTAGTTCTGTTCTAGTTCTGTTCTAGTTCTGTTCTAGTTCTGTTCTAGTTCTGTTCTAGTTCTGTTCTAGTTCTGTTCTAGTTCTGTTCTAGTTCTGTTCTAGTTCTGTTCTAGTTCTGTTCTAGTTCTGTTCTAGTTCTGTTCTAGTTCTGTTCTAGTTCTGTTCTAGTTCTGTTCTAGTTCTGTTCTAGTTCTGTTCTGTTCTAGTTCTGTTCTAGTTCTGTTCTAGTTCTGTTCTAGTTCTAGTTCTGTTCTAGTTCTAGTTCTAGTTCTGTTCTAGTTCTAGTTCTAGTTCTAGTTCTAGTTCTAGTTCTAGTTCTGTTCTGTTCTGTTCTGTTCTGTTCTAGTTCTGTTCTAGTTCTGTTCTAGTTCTGTTCTAGTTCTGTTCTAGTTCTGTTCTAGTTCTGTTCTAGTTCTGTTCTAGTTCTGTTCTAGTTCAGTTCTATTTCAGTTCTAGTTCAGTTCTAGTTCAGTTCTAGTTTCTAGTTCTAGTTGTTCTAGTTCCGTTCTAGTTCTGTTCTAGTTCTGTTCTTGTTCTGTTCTAGTTCTGTTCTAGTTCTGTTCTAGTTCTGTTCTAGTTCTGTTCTAGTTCTGTTCTAGTTCTGTTCTAGTTCTGTTCTAGTTCTGTTCTAGTTCTGTTCTAGTTCTGTTCTAGTTCTGTTCTAGTTCTGTTCTAGTTCTGTTCTAGTTCTGTTCTAGTTCTGTTCTAGTTCTGTTCTAGTTCTGTTCTAGTTCTGTTCTAGTTCTGTTCTAGTTCTGTTCTAGTTCTGTTCTAGTTCTGTTCTAGTTCTGTTCTAGTTCTGTTCTAGTTCTGTTCTAGTTCTGCTCTAGTTCTGTTCTAGTTCTGTTCTAGTTCTGTTCTAGTTCTGTTCTAGTTCTGTTCTAGTTCTGTTTTAGTTCTGTTCTAGTTCTGTTCTAGTTCTGTTCTAGTTCTGTTCTAGTTCTGTTCTAGTTCTGTTCTAGTTCTGTTCTAGTTCTGTTCTAGTTCTGTTCTAGTTCTGTTCTAGTTCTGTTCTAGTTCTGTTCTAGTTCTGTTCTAGTTCTGTTCTAGTTCTGATCTAGTTCTGTTCTAGTTCTGTTCTAGTTCTGTTCTAGTTCTGTTCTAGTTCTGTTCTAGTTCTGTTCTAGTTCTGTTCTAGTTCTGTTCTAGTTCTGTTCTAGTTCTAGTTCTGTTCTAGTTCTGTTCTAGTTCTGTTCTAGTTCTGTTCTAGTTCTGTTCTAGTTCTGTTCTAGTTCTGTTCTAGTTCTGTTCTAGTTCTGTTCTAGTTCTGTTCTAGTTCTGTTCTAGTTCTGTTCTAGTTCTGTTCTAGTTCTGTTCTAGTTCTGTTCTAGTTCTGTTCTAGTTCTGTTCTAGTTCTGTTCTAGTTCTGTTCTAGTTCTGTTCTAGTTCTGTTCTAGTTCTGTTCTAGTTCTGTTCTAGTTCTGTTCTAGTTCTGTTCTAGTTCTGTTCTAGTTCTGTTCTAGTTCTGTTCTAGTTCTGATCTAGTTCTGTTCTAGTTCTGTTCTAGTTCTGTTCTAGTTCTGTTCTAGTTCTGTTCTAGTTCTGTTCTAGTTCTGGTTGTCTAGTCTAGTTCTGTTCTAGTTCTGTTCTAGTTCTGTAGTTCTGTTCTAGTTCTGTTCTAGTTCTGTTCTAGTTCTGTTCTAGTTCTGTAGTTCTGTTCTAGTTCTGTTCTAGTTCTGTTCTAGTTCTGTTCTAGTTCTGTTCTAGTTCTGTTCTAGTTCTTCGTTCTAGAGTTCTGTTCTAGTTCTGTTCTAGTTCTGTTCACGTTCCATACTAATTAAGTTTCAAGTTTTCTATAAAAATTTCAATTTCCTGCTAAAAAAAAAGTACAAAATTCTTAAAAACTTCATAACTTTCTGCAATTTCTATAAGCACATGCCCTCACTTCAACTTTCTTTGCTCATTCTCACTTTAACTATTTTTTCTCTCTGGCTCATTTAAATAGTGAAACTTTTTAGGGGGATAATTTTACTTTAACTCTCCCACTTTCTCTCTGGAGACCGTGTAAGTGTTTGTTTTTTATCACAATGTTGACTTTTTCATTTGACATTCCTTTACAACACTGTGTGCAAGTGTTATGTTACGGATTTTTCCATCCACTAACATAAAAATCGGCTCAACAACAACTACAACAATAACGAAAGCGGTTGAGGTAGCGGCAGGAGTAGCAGGAGCAGCAATAACAAAATATAAAAAAAACAGTAATAACATCTGCAATGCATTATTAATCGTTCGAATTGTAACTCTTCTTATACTTTTGACTTTGCCAACCGCAAAATTTTTATACTTGCTCCTCTCCTTTGCCATCGTCATCCTCAACAGCACCAACATCTTTCCTCCTTTGGTCTGTGTACTAACTTGTTCATTGTAATCATTTATCACCAGTCACATCAGTGAATGTGTATTAAAGGAAGGTATCCAACCAAATGAAAACTACTTGAATATTTGTAAAGAGAAAGAAAGCTGAATTATAAAAAAAGATTTCCCTGATTTCCATCTGTAAAAGATTTATGCTTAACATTATTATTTTATTTTATAACTTTTTTAGTAACATTTCTTGGTTTCGTTTCGTTACTTATGTTGGACGAAAAGAAAAGAATAAAGTGAAAATTTTTAAGAAAAAAAATCAGCAAAAAAAATTTATGCATAAGAAAAAGTGGTTTAAGTGCCAAGATGGACAAAATGTGATTTTTTTAAAGTTTTGTGAGTGTTGTTTTGTAATTGCATTTTTATATCTATAGAAAATAAAAGCCAAAAGCAGAAATATTACACAATTATTAGTCTACCCAAAAAAAAGGTGTGGTTTTTCACAATAAGAAAACCCCTTAACAGTTGTGAAAATGACAACTTAAATTAATAATTAAACTAAATAAAAAGAAAATTAACAAAAAAAAAAAAAAAACCAACAAAATAAAAGAAAACTAAATGAACTCAAGGAATTTTGCTACTTAGTTTAAGAATCGAAAAACAAAAGAAAAAAAAAAAAAAGAATTCAATACTAAAAAGTTTAACTGCTGCTAAAACATAACTTTTCGCAAATATGGCTTGGGGTTATTGGAGTGCTACCACGGTGGATCGTGGTCGTTCGCCGCGTCGTAATACCCAATGCACTCCTTTACCCGTCAACCTACAACAGCCCGAGGAAGAACCTTGTGTTACCACCACCACGACAGCGGCTGCTGCGGCGGCGGCGGTAACACAACCTTCCACAACCACAAATGCTTCGAATACATGTCCTAATACACCCTCGGGTACACAAGCCAATCTCTGCTACAGTCCCACCTGTCGCAGTCGCTGCAGTAGTCCGTGTCCGGGTAGTCCTTGTCCCGGTAGCCCTTGTGGCTCTATAACTCCGCCGCCTCCGCCACCACATCCTCTAACATCATCACAACAGTATTTACATCAGCATTCAAATAAAAATTGTCCAGCTGCACAGCAAATGTTTGCAGCGGATGATTATCCTTCGCGTCGTCAATCGCTGGATCGTTTGGATAGTCCTCAGGTATGGACTTATACTAAGGTATCGTAAATTGTTCCTCTTTGTTAATGAAATAATAATATTTCTTATAAATTTTGTCTTCTTTTTAAACTATAATTTTGTAAAGGTGTTGAAAGGAAGTGGCAAAAGAGCAAGAAGAACTAGAACTAGAACATAACTGGAACAGAACTAGAACAGAACTAGAACAGAACTAGAACAGAACTAGAACAGAACTAGAACAGAACCAGAACAGAACTAGAACAGAACTAGAACAGAACTAGAACAGAACTAGAACAGAACTAGAACAGAACTAGAACAGAAACTAGAACAGAACTAGAACAAAAATATAACAGAACTAGAACAGAACTAGAACAGAACTAGAACAGAACTAGAACAGAACTTGAACAGAACTAGAACAGAACTAGAAACAGAACTTGAACAGAACTAGAACAGAACTAGAACAGAACTAGAACAGAACTAGAACAGAACTAGAACAGAACTAGAACAGAACTAGAACAGAACTAGAACAGAACTAGAACAGAACTAGAACAGAACTAGAACAGAACTAGAACAGAACTAGAACAGAACTAGAACAGAACTAGAACAGAACTAGACAGAACTAGAACAGAACTAGAACAGAACTAGAACAGAACTAGAACAGAACTAGAACAGAACTAGAACAGAACTAGAACAGAACTAGAACAGAACTAGAACAGAACTAGAACAGAACTAGAACAGAACTAGAACAGAACTAGAACAGAACTAGAACAGAACTAGAACAGAACTATAACAGAACTAGAACAGAACTAGAACAGAACTAGAACAGAACTAGAACAGAACTAGAACAGAACTAGAACAGAACTAGAACAGAACTAGAACAGAACTAGAACTGAACTAGAACTGAACTAGAACTGAACTAGAAACAGAACTAGAACAGAACTAGAACAGAACTAGAACAGAACTAGAACAGAACTAGAACAGAACTAGAACAGAACTAGAACAGAACTAGAACAGAACTAGAACAGAACTAGAACAGAACTAGAACAGAACTAGAACAGAACTAGAACAGAACTAGAACAGAACTAGAACAGAACTAGAACAGAACTAGAACAGAACTAGAACAGAACTAGAACAGAACTAGAACAGAACTAGAACAGAACTAGAACAAACTAGAACAGAACTAGAACAGAACTAGAACAGAACTAGAACAGAACTAGAACAGAACTAGAACAGAACTAGAACAGAACTAGAACAGAACTAGAACAGAACTAGAACAGAACTAGAACAGAACTAGAACAGAACTAGAACAGAACTAGAACAGAACTAGAACAGAACTAGAACAGAACTAGAACAGAACTAGAACAGAACTAGAACAGAACTAGATCTGAACAAGAACTGAACTAGAACTGAACTAGAACTGAACTAGAACTGAACTAGAACTGAACTAGAACTGAACTAGAACTGAACTAGAACTGAACTAGAACTGAACTAGAACTGAACTAGAACTGAACTAGAACTGAACTAGAACTGAACTAGAACTGAACTAGAACTGAACTAGAACTGAACTAGAACTGAACTAGAACTGAACTAGAACTGAACTAGAACTGAACTAGAACTGAACTAGAACTGACTAGAACTGAACTAGAACTGAATACTAGAACTGAACTAGAACTGAACTAGAACTGAACTAGAACTGAACTAGAACTGAATTAGAACTGAAGTAGAACTGAACTAGAACTGAACTAGAACTGAACTAGACCTGAACTAGAACTGAACTAGAACTGAACTAGAACTGAACTAGAACTGAACTAGAACTGAACTAGAACTGAACTAGGACTGAACTAGGAACTGAACTAGAACTGAACTAGAACTGAACTAGAACTGAACTATAACTGAACTAGATCTGAACAAGACTGAACTAGAACTGAACTAGAACTGAACTAGAACTGAACTAGAACTGAACTAGATCTGAACAAGAACTGAACTAGAACTGAACTAGAACTGAACTAGAACTGAACTAGAACTGAACTAGAACTGAACTAGAACTGAACTAGAACTGACTAGAACTGAACTAGAACTGAACTAGAACTGAACTAGAACTGAACTAGAACTGAACTAGAACTGAACTAGAACTGAACTAGAACTGAACTAGAACTGAACTAGAACTGAACTAGAACTGAACTAGAACTGAACTAGAACTGAACTAGAACTGAACTAGAACTGAACTAGAACTGAACTAGAACTGAACTAGAACTGAACTAGAACTGAACTAGAACTGAACTAGAACTGAACTAGAACTGAACTAGAACTGAACTAGAACTGAACTAGAACTGAACTAGAACTGAACAAGAACTGAACTAGAACTGAACTAGAACTGTACTAGTTCTCACTTATTTTTTTTCTAAAGAATACTTGCAGGCTGTATAAAAGAAAATTTAAGTATTGCATATTTTAAGGCTAATAATAAAAATGTTTTTATCTAAGGCCGAAGTTTGGAAATCCATTAAGAGTTTAGTTATCTTCTTGCCTTTTTCCACTTTTTCCTCTTTTACCACCTTTAGTTCATCTTTTCTCACAACGTTCTCTTCATACTAATTTGGTTAAACGAATTTTCTATTATATTTTTTGCATTCTTTTCCAAAAAACCAACCGATTTTGCAAAATTTTTTCATCCGGCATATGGCATTCTTTAAAACCAAAACTGAAATCATAATCACAATTTGAAACTTGTTGTTTAAATAATGGATCATGCCTATTTGAAAAACCTTGTATTAATTGTTAAACACAAAAAAAAAAAATAAAATAAAACACTCATTGGACCAACTCACACTTTAAACTTCATCGTCTGCCTAAATCATTTTATGTGTGTTCTTGTGTTTCCTATTACAAAAGTCCAAATATTTTGATATACAGGCCAATCAACTATCAGACATTATGTGCCGCGGTGCGGTGGTATCTTCCATACAATCAGCCAATAACACGTTGACAAGAGGTGTATCACTGCACAGTCGCAGCGGCAGTGCTCATGGTAGTATACATGGTGGCGGTAGCCATCATGGCAGCCATGGTGCTGTCGGTCCCGGTAGCGCCCATGGTTCCATGGGCTGTTTGCAGGGCAGCACGGGACATCTGGTGAATGTGGTACACGGCAGCAGTGGCAGTGTGGGCATGTTGGCCGGTGGTCCTATTGACACGGGCGATTATGATGTACCACATCCACATCCTTATACACATCATTATATGCAAACATCATCGTCGATAACACCGCCACATTCCACTATGAGTTTGATCGGCTCTAGGCCAGGATCAGCTGGTCCATGTCCTGGTCATGATTCTGGTTCCGATTCTAGCCAAGGTTGTGGCTCAATTATGGCAAGCGGTATTGGCAGCGGTGGTGGTGGTCACCTGGGCCATATGTCCGCCCATTTAGTGGGCATGTCGGGTGGTCATCATACTCACAGTGGCGGCAGTGGTTCGTTGGGACGTTGTTCGAGTCGCTGTCACAATACCACCACTACGACCGATGATTCGGGTGGCGGTAGTGGTGGTAGTGTCTTTGGCAGTGGTCCCTGTATGGGAGGCCTAGAACAGGCGGCAACACATCAACATCATCACATCGTTAGACACGGCAGTGCCGGTAGTGGTCTAAATGGTTGTGGTAGTGGTGGCAGTGGAGGACGTAATAGTTCTCTCAGTACCATACACAATGGTCATGGTCATCATCAGTATCATCATGAGTGTATACATTATGAACGTCTGCCCATACCAGTGCCCATACCCACTGTGCCAACTACACATCAGCAACAGCAATTGCAATCGGAGGAGGAAATTGAACCGGCGTATGCAACAGGTAAACGTATGTGTGAGAGAAATTGGTTAAATTTTAATCAAGATTGTTGTTGTTGTTGTTATTGTTGGAAATGTTAATTTGATAGAATTTGTATTTCTGTTTCCAGATAATTATATTATTATTTTTTCTTTACAAAATAGAACAATTTGTTTTTATTTATTTTTATTCCATTTGCTGCCTTCTTAATTCCCATCATATTGTTTGTAACTGATAACACAGCGTTTACTTCCCTCAACCAGCTATAAGCCCTCATTATCAGCTAATCTTATCTCTAATAGACATTATTCCCCTACTTTTCTTATATAAATTGATATTGAGTTTTCTCTGCTGAGAGCGCGAGCCCCGACTGATAAACAAATTTATAAACTATACATATTTCTGTGTCGTCATTTTCTATATTTCTTCTATAATTTATTCAGTTTCATTTCAACATTATCATTAAACAGTGTTAAATTGTAATGCATTAAGCAGCTACGAGTCCAATTAAGAATTTGTTTATATAGAAAAAGACATGTGTTGAGAGAATTTATTGAAAATAAAATTTTAATATTTTGAGTTAAATTTTGTAATTAATTAATGGCTGCTTTTGTTAGAGAACATTTTATAGAGAAACGTAAAGTAATTATTAATTATTTGTTTAATTAACACTATCATTAACAAAATGTAATTAAATAAAGTTTTATTAACTACTTTTAAAGTGATAAAATCAATAGGTTTAAAAGGTGTTTTACGAACATGGTTCTCATGGTTCTCTTAGCTCCAAAAAGTTACAAATCTTATTCGTTGAAAGACTATCCACTGTCTCCTGGGTTAACATTAGACCCAGATTCCTCTTTAAAAACGTTTTTATATACATATTTAAATATTACTCATTACATTCAGCGGTATTTCCCCTTAAAAAGTACCCCATTTTCTAAATTTTAAACTTTGTACTCATAGTACACTGACCTAGATTTTATAACTCAAACATCTAATTCAAAATTCGTCTATTTTATCAAAAGCAATTATATTTCTAAACAACTGAACTTTGGTACCTGCAAACTAATTTAAAATTGAAACTAATAAAATTTTCTAATGGATTATAAATAGAAATTTTACGTCACAATTGAGTTGAAGAATTTTGATACGCTACACCTTTTAGTTCAGACTGTAGACAGCAGTGTATTCTAGACTATAGTCTATACTACAGATTAGACTATAGTGCAGACTATATACTAGACTATAGTCCAGACAATAGGCTAAAATAACTTAAACTATAGTCCAAACTATAGACTAAACTATAGTCCAAACTATAGTCCAGACTATAGACTAAACTATAGTCTAGACTATAGACTAAACTATAGTCTAGACTATAGACTAAACTATAGTCTAGACTATAGACTAAACTATAGTCCAGATTATAGACTAAACTATAGTCCAGATTATAGACTAAATTATAGTCCAGACTATAGACTAAACTATATTCCCGACTATAGACTAAACAATAGTCCAGACTATAGACTAAACTATAGTTCAGACTATATACTAAACTATAGTCCAGATTATAGACTAAACTATAGTCCAGACTATAGACTAAACTATAGTCCATACTATAGACTAAACTATAGTCCAGACTATAGATTAACTTATAGTCTAGACTATACACTAAACTATAGTCCAGACTATAGAATAAACTATAGTCCAGACTATAAAAAACTATAGTTCAGACTATAAAAAAACTATAGTCCAGACTTTTGACAAAACTATAGTCCAGAATATAGACTAAACTATAGTCTCGACTATAGACTAAACTATAGTCCAGATTATAGACAAAACTATAGTCCAGATTAAAGACTAAATTATAGTCCAGACTATAGCCTAACTATAGTCCAGACTATAGACTGAACTATAGTCCAGACTATAGACTAAACTGCAGTCCAGAATATAGGCTAAATTACCATCCAGACTATAGACTGAACTATAGTCCAGACTATAGACTAAACTATAGTCCAGACTATAGACTAAACTATAGTCCAAACTATAGACTAAACTATAGTCCAGACTATAGATTAAACTATAGACCAGACTATAGACTAAACTATAGTCTAGACTATAGACTAAACTATAGTCCAGACTATAGACTAAACTATAGTCCAGACTATATACTAAACTATAGTCCAGACTATAGACTAAACTATAGTCCAGACTATAGACTAAACTATAGTCCAGACTATAAAAAACTATAGTTCAGACTATAAAAAAACTATAGTCCAGACTTTTGACAAAACTATAGTCCAGAATATCGACTAAACTACAGTCTAGACTATAGACTAAACTACAGTCTAGACTATAGACTAAACTACAGTCTAGACTATAGACTAAACTATAGTCCAGATTATAGACTAAACTATAGTCCAGATTAAAGACTAAATTTTAGTCCAGACTATAGCCTAACTATAGTCCAGACTATAGACTAAACTGCAGTCCAGAATATAGGCTAAACAACCATCCAGACTATAGACTGAACTATAGTCCAGACTATAGACTGAACTATAGTCCAAACTATAGACTAAACTGTAGTCCGGACTATAGACTAAACTATAGTCCAGACTATAGACTAAACTATAGTCTAGACTATAGACTAAACTATAGTCCAGACTATAGACTAAACTTTAGTGCAGACTATAGACTAAACTATAGTCCTGACTATAGACTAAACTATAGTCCAGACTATAGACTAAACTATAGTCTAGACTATAGACTAAACTATAATCCAGACTATAGACTAACCTATAGTCCAGACTATAGACCAAACTATTGTTCAGACTACAGACCAAACTATAGTGCAGACTACAGACCAAACTATAGTTCAGACTATAGACCAAACTATAGTCCAGACTACAAACTGGACTATAGTTCTAGTCCTTATGGTCTTTTTTATAGTCGACTATAGAATAAATTAAAGTTCAGACAGTATATTAGTCTATAGTCCAAACTGTAGGCTGTGGTGGACTAGTCTATACTCTAGACTGTACTCTTGACCCCATATTGCAGACTAGATATAATCTTGATTTTGTTGTTGTAGAGTTTAAACTATTCATTATAATTCTTTTATTTGTTTTAGTAATTTTTAAACTATAAAAACTTTGTACTAGTTTTTCATATTTAAGTTTTAATTAATTTTTTTTTCATTTGTTTATCACATTTAGCTAATTAGTATTATTGTTCTCTTAATAATAATTTTACAATTTACAATTATTATTTACTCAATTATATTTAATAGAATGCATATGCAAACTAAATCCCTCTTATAAGAATTGCAAGCAAAAGTGATGTACATTTTTTAAAAAAGTAATCGGTTTAATCGAATCACAATAAGAGTATATTAATAAGACATTGTTTTGAAGAGATACTTTTCTATAAGAAAAGAGTCTTTAGTAGTTATTTTCCAAGAAAAATATTCTTGAGAAGACACTTTACTATAAGAAAAAAAAAAAAACAGAAATTTCTTTAGTAATATGCATGATTTAAACCGTTTTGAAAATCGTTTCAATTTCATTTAATTGGCAACACTTAAAATTACCAAATCGTAGATATGTATATCTTTGTAATTTAGTTCTTGTTCTTACTCTTTATACTTAAAAGTCTTCAAAATCGTTTTGTGAATAATGTTCTTGTTGTTGTTGTGGTTGATAATGTCATAATATATATGACTAGTCCGTAAATGACTGCGATCACTTGAAAAATATGAATGTATTTATGAAAGAAAAAAAGTATTGGACAATTTATTAAACAATTAAACTGTATTTTGTATTTGTTTACTGCCCCCCTATATATATGGGAGAGTTCTCCTTCTTTAGCTACTTCTGCAGGCAATGCCCAGACAACGAAAAGAAGTGAGCATAAATGGGAGAATAACCAGCAAACATATGTGTGTGTGATCTTTAAATGAAAGATAATTGTTTGGAGAGCTAAACTATAGTTCAGACTATAGGCTAGACTGTAGTCCAGTCTATAGTCTGGACTACAAGCTATGGTCAAGACTGTAGACTAAACTATGGTCCAGACTATAGACTATACTATAGACTAGACTATAGTCTATACTATGGACTATAAACTAGGCAATAGTCTAGAGACTAGAGTATAGACTAGAGTATAGACAATACTATAGTCCACACTATAGACTAGACTATAGTCTGGACTATAGTTTCTATTGTTCAGACTATAGGCTAGAATGTAGTCCAAACTATAAACTAGACAATAGTCCAGACTATAGACTAGACTATAGTCTAGACTATAGACTAGAGTATAGACTAGACTATAGTCCAGACTATAGACTATAGTCTATACTATGGACTAGATAGTAGTCCAGACTATAGACTATAGTCTATGCTATGGACTAGATAGTAGTCCGGACTATAGACTAGACTATGGTCCAGACTATAGGCTAGACTATGGTCCAGACTATAGATTATACTATAGACTATACAATAGTCTATACTATGGACTAGACTATATAGTCCAGACTATAGTCCAGACTAAAGTCCAGACTATAGATTAGACTATAGTCCAGACTATAGTCCAGACTATAGTCCAGACTATAGTCCAGACTATAGTCCAGACTATAGTCCAGACTATAGTCCAGACTATAGTCCGGACTATAGACTAGTCTATAGTTCAGACTATAGTCTAGTCTATAGTCTGGACTATAGACTAGCCAGACTATAGACTAGACTATAGTCCAGACTATAGTCCAGACTATAGTCCAGACTATAGACTAGACTATAGTCCAGACTATAGACTAGACTATAGTCCAGACTATAGACTAGACTATAGTCCAGACTATAGACTAGACTATAGTCCAGACTATAGACTAGACTATAGAGTAGACTATAGACTAGACTATAGGCTAGACTATAGAGTAGACTATAGACTAGACTAGACTATAGGCTAGACTATAGTCCAGTCCAGACTATAGACTATTGACTAGACTGTAGTACAGATTATTGACTAGACTATAGACTAAACTTTAGTTAGACCATAGACTAGACTATGGTGCAGACTATAGACAGGACTTTAGTCCAGACTATAGACTAGACAGGTTCTGGTGCAGACTTTAGTCCAGACTATAGACTATATTATAGTCTAGACTTTAAGCTAGACTTTCTTTAATGAAAACATTTTTCTCTCTACAATTTGGTTTCTCCTTCTGTCTCGATAACTTTTCCATTTTTTGCCCCTGTGTTTGCTGGGTTATAAAGTTTTACTGAGAGTGTATTTGATGGGTTTACTTGTTGTTTTGTTTAGAGGTCTCTTTTTACTTTTGATGACCCATTCTATACAGTTTTAACGAAAATTTTCGTCAACGAACAGTTATTTATTAAAATATATAACGGGCGGTTTTTTTTTCCAATATTTGACTAATCGCAAAAAGAAAAAAAAAAACAATTTCTAATCATTAGTTTTTGTTTGATAATAAATAAATAAATAACAAATAACACAAAATTTCTTTTAATATTTGCTTTTTTCAGTCTCATAATGTGATTTCAAATAAACAAAAAAAATCTCTTTTTGGTGAAAAAGTGTTTTAAAAAGGATTTTAGTTTTAAAAAAAGTGTTTTTTTACATCAAACATTTATCCTTTTGTTCTGTGAATAACAATACTTTATAAAAGAGTTTTGTGTTTTTTTTTTTTGGGTGAAAATTGTTTGTTTTAATTACAAACAAAATTTTGTATTTATTTAAACATTATGATTATTTGGAGTGGAATTTGTGATGCTGCCACCATTTATGGTGTACAGACTTCAGCCTTTTTTATGAGCGGTGGTTCAGCTTGTTAGTATTCAAAAAGTATTTAATTTCTATTAAATTGAATTTCTTTATAGTTTTTAAATTTTTTTCCAACACTTGTTAATTTAAGCTTTTGACCTTTTTTTTTCGTTTCTGTTTTTTTTGCTGTGTAATTTATCTGTGTATAAAAATTTTTTGGGGGATATTTTGCATGACTTCTTTTTTAAAACGTTTTAGTATAATTTTTTTACAAAAATATACAAATATTTTTTTATGACCTTGATTTAATCTTGTGTCTATAATATTTTATATTCAATTGATATTTAAGTTCTTATATATATATTTTTTTACATTTTATCATTTAAAATTGAATTTATTTTTATCATTTGATAAAATGCAAATTGAATAATTGGGATTTTTCTTATATAGAAAGAAAAAGAAAAAACAAAACAGTAGGAAATTGTTTTGTTTGCTGTTTATTTATTGAGTTTTATGATTTATTTATTTGTTATAAATTATAAAAAAGTTCAATATACAAAATCGAAAATAATAGACTTTTATCCTCAATTTATAAAAAGGTTTTCGATCTTTTTTCATAGAAAAGTGTTTTGCCATGACTATTTTATATAGAAAAGTATCTCGCCGTGACAGTTTTTTATATAAAAGGCTCTCGCCGTGATTGATTTCTAAAGAAAAGCATTTCGCCGTGATTCCTATCAATGGAAAAGTCTTTCGCTGTGATTAATTTCTAAGAAAAAATCATTCGCCTTGATTGTATTCTATAGAAAAATGTTTCGCCGTGACTCTTTTCTAATGAGAAGCCTTTCGCCGTGAATAATTTCTATGGAAAAGTTTCTCGCCGTGACTGTTTTCTATAGAAAAGTCTTTCGCCGTGATTGATTTCTAAAGAAAAGCCTTTCGCCCTGACTTCTTCCCGTGGAAAAAAGAAAAAATCATTCGCATTGATTGTATTCTATAGAAAAATGTTTTGCCGTGATTTTTTTCTATAGAAAAATGGCCCGCCGCAACGTTTTTCAACGGAAAAGTTTTTTGCCTTGACTTTTTCCTTTAGAAAAATGTCTTGCCGAGACGTTTTTCTAAGGAAAACTGGTTCGCCGTAATGAAAAATGTCTTGCCGTGATTTTTTATAGAGAAATATGACTAACTATGCCTTTTTTCTATAGAAAAATAGTTCGCCGTGACTTTTTTCTATAGAAAAATATCTCGCCCTAACTTTTTTCTATAGAAAAATGATTCGCCCTGATAATATTTTATAGAAAAATATTTCGCCGTGATTTTTTTCTATAGAAAAATGTATTGTCGTTACTTTTTTCAATAGGAAAACGTTTCGCCGTGATTGATTTCTAAAGAAAAGACCTTCGCCGTGAATCTTTTCTATGGAAAAGTATCTCGCCGTGACTCTTTTTATGGAAAAGTTTTCCGCCTTGACTCATTCCTAAGTAAAAGTTCTTTGCTGTGATTGATTTCTACGAAAAAATCATTCGCCTTGATTGTATTTTATAGAAAAATGTCTTGCCTTGACTATTTTCTATAGAAAAATAGCTCACAGTAACTTTTTTCTATGGAAAAGTGTCTTACCTTGACTTTTGTCTATAGATTTTTATTGGGAAATATGACTAAACATGACTTTTTACTATAGAAAAATAGTTCGCCGTGACTTTTTTCAATGGAAAATATTTTGCCTTGACTTTTTTCTAAAGAAAAATCTCTTGTCGTAACTTTTTTCTTTTTTTTTTTTTATAGAAAAATGTTTCGCCGTGAATTTTTTCTATAGAAATATGTTTTGCCGTGGCTTTTTTCTGTAGAAATATGTTTCGCCGTGACTTTTCTGTAGAAAACTTTTTTGCCGTGAACTTTTTTCTATAGAAAATTATTTCATCGTGACTTTTTTCTACAGAGAAATGACTTGCAGTGACTTTTCGATAGAAAACAAACACGACGAAACAATTATCTTTAAAAACCACCAGGGCGAAACTGTTTTTTATAGACAAAAGTCACGGCGAATTACTAAACTAAAGAAACATTCACGCCAAACCACTTTTATATAAAAAACAGTCACGGCGAAACAATTTTCTACAGAAAACATGTTTCCAATGAAAAATTCTATTGAAAAACTTTTATACAACTCGTTTTCTCTCGTTTTGAAGTCGTGTTCTCTCTTTTTGAAGCCATTTTAAATTTATAAAACTATTTTTTTCGTTATAAAGATTAATGCATGAATAATTTGTTTTAAAAACGCTTTAGTTTCTCTAATAAGTTTTCTATTGAAAAGAAAATAATTACAAAACTTTTTCTCTTTTTTCTTTCGAACTCAAGTTTTCCCAAATGTTCCTGCAGCACCTGGTTCATTATGTGATGGTGAAGATCGTAAGTTTTTGTTTTGTTTGTAATAGAATAATAAAATATAAATTGATTTCTGTTTTCTTCCCACAAAACAGGCAGCATTTATCGACGGGGTGCCAGAAGATGGCGCAAACTGTATAGGGTTAATGGTCATATATTCCAAGCTAAACGTTTTAATAGAGTAAGAATGACCTTTAAACAAATTTTATTGCAATAAATTTTACTATTGTTTTTATTAATTGCCCATTTAGCGTGCATTTTGTGCTTATTGCCAAGATCGCATCTGGGGTCTGGGACGTCAAGGTTTCAAGTGCATACAATGCAAACTGTTGGTACACAAAAAATGCCATAAATTGGTTAAGAAACCCTGTTCGAATGAGGATGTCAAACCGTTGGTGCCCAAGGGTGCGGAAGATGATTTCGCCGAGCAGCTACCACAAATGCCACCACCCATACCCGATTATCCACCCATACATCCGGGAGCCGATGAATCCTGCATCTCTTCGGATCCAGAGTATATGCCTTCGGCTTCTAGTGGTGGCGGAGTGGGCGGTTATATGGGTTCACAGAATAAGGAGGAAATTGAAATGGGTTCACAGCGTCAATTCTCTTTGGATGATTTCGAATTGATACGTGTCATTGGTCGTGGCAGTTATGCCAAGGTCTTGATGGTGGAACTGAAAAAGACTAGACGCATCTATGCCATGAAGGTTATTAAGAAAGCTTTGGTTACGGATGATGAGGATATCGATTGGGTGCAAACGGAGAAGCATGTTTTTGAAACAGCCTCAAATCATCCTTTCCTGGTGGGTTTACATTCGTGCTTCCAGACACCATCACGTCTATTCTTTGTTATTGAATTTGTGCGCGGCGGTGATCTTATGTATCACATGCAACGTCAAAGACGTTTGCCAGAGGAACATGCTCGCTTTTATGCAGCCGAAATAAGTTTGGCTTTGAATTTCTTGCATGAGAAGGGTATTATATATCGTGATCTGAAGCTGGATAATGTTTTGCTAGATCATGAGGGTCATATTAAACTAACCGATTATGGCATGTGTAAGGAAGGCATACGCCCAGGTGATACCACTTCCACCTTCTGTGGCACACCCAATTATATAGCTCCCGAAATTCTAAGGGGTGAGGATTATGGTTTTTCGGTAGATTGGTGGGCTTTGGGTGTGTTGCTGTATGAAATGTTGGCTGGACGCAGTCCCTTCGATATAGCCGGGGCTTCAGAAAATCCTGATCAAGTGAGCTATTCCTTTCTCTTTTCACTTAAACAAATATTAACTCTCTTTTCTTTCCCTCTCTTAAGAACACTGAGGATTATCTTTTCCAAGTCATTTTGGAGAAAACCATACGTATACCACGTTCTTTAAGTGTTAAAGCTGCTTCGGTTCTTAAAGGTTTCTTAAATAAAAATCCAGCCGATCGTTTGGGCTGCCATCGTGAGACCGCCTTTATGGATATTAAAAATCATCCCTTCTTTAAGGTTATTGACTGGGAAATGGTAAGTTTGTGTTAAAATTCCACTTTAATCTATTTATTTAATGTGAAACTTTGATGATTATCGTATTTTGTTTTTTTTTTTATTATTTAAACATTTATTATAATTTTTTTTTATTATAATTATAATTTCTTGAAATTTTTATTTTTGTGTAAAACACAAAATGTTGTATTTGTATTCGAAATCCCCTTATAAATTTATATAAGATTGCACGTAAGGAAGTACCACCACCATATATACCTACATTTGATCCTGGCGATCCTTTTATGACAACAAATTTTGACATTCAATTTACCAGAGAACCGGCTGAATTGACGCCAGATGATCCGTAAGTTTATTTGTTTTAGTTTGAAAAAAAAAGACATTTTGTGTGTGTGGTAATGTAATCTTTCTTTTTAACAAATAGTCTACACAAAAATACCTTTTTATTTTCTTAAAAAAAAAAGCTTCCTATATTTATAAAGTTTTTAAAAAAGAATGTCTTTAACTATAATGTTGAATGTTTGTTATAATCTCTAAACATATTTTTTTTTGATTTAACTTTATATTTCTTTTTTGAAAGCAGTTTTTTCGTTGAGATCCGTAAAAAATTTTCTACTCAGCCTTGTTATAGATACAATATAGTTTATAGTTTGATCTATAGCCTGAATTATAATGTAGTCAATACTCTAGTTCAGTTAATAGTCTAGTCTATAGTCTCGCGTATAGTCTAGTCTATAGTTTAGTCTATAGAGTAGTCTATAGTCTAATGAATAGTATTGTTTATAGTCTAGTATATAGAGTATTCTAGTCTATAGAGTAGTCTATAGTCTAGTCTATAGTCTAGTCTATAGTCTAGTCTATAGTCTAGTCTAGTCTAGTCTAAAGAGTAGTCTATAGAGTAGTCTATAGTCTAGTCTATAGAGTAGTCTATAGAGTAGTCTATAGTCTAGTCTAGTCTATAGAGTAGTCTATAGTCTATAGTCTAGTCAATAGAGTAGTCTATAGTCTAGTCTATAGAATAGTCTATAGTCTAGTCTAGTCTATAGAGTAGTCTATAGTCTAGTCTAGTCTATAGAGTTGTCTATAGTCTAGTCTAGTCTATAGAGTAGTCTATAGTCTAGTCTAGTCTATAGAGTAGTCTATAGTCTAGTCTAGTCTATAGAGTTGTCTATAGTCTAGTCTAGTCTATAGAGTAGTCTATAGAGTAGTCTATAGTCTAGTCTATAGAGTAGTCTATAGTCTAGTCTATAGAGTAGTCTATAGTCTAGTCTATAGATTAGTCTATAGTCTAGTCTATAGTCTAGTCAATGGAGTAGTATATAGTCCAGTCTATAGAGTTGTATATAGTCTAGTCTATAGAGTAGTATATAGTCTAATCAATAGTATAGTCTATAGTCTAGTCTATAGTCTAGTCTATAGTCTAGTCTATAGTCTAGTCTATAGTCTAGTCTATAGTCTAGTCTATAGTCTAGTCTATAGTCTAGTCTATAGTCTAGTCTATAGTTTAGTCTATAGTCTAGTCTATAGTCTAGTCAATAGAGTAGTATATAGTCCAGTCTATAGAGTTGTATATAGTCTAGTCTATAGAGTAGTATATAGTCTAATCTATAGTATAGTCTATAGTCTAGTCTATAGTCTAGTCTAGTCTAGTCTAGTCTAGTCTATAGGCTAGTCTATAGTCTAGTCTATAGTCTAGTCTATAGTCTAGTCTATAGTCTAGTCTATAGTCTAGTCTATAGTCTAGTCTATAGTCTAGTCTATAGTCTAGTCTATAGTCTAGTCTATAGTCTAGTCTATAGTCTAGTCTATAGTCTAGTCTATAGTCTAGTCTATAGTCTAGTCTATAGTCTAGTCTATAGTCTAGTCTATAGTCTAGTCTATAGTCTAGTCTATAGTCTAGTCTATAGTCTAGTCTATAGTCTAGTCTATAGTCTAGTCTATAGTCTAGTCTATAGTCTAGTCTATAGTCTAGTCTATAGTCTAGTCTATAGTCTAGTCTATAGTCTAGTCTATAGTCTAGTCTATAGTCTAGTCCTATAGTCTAGTCTATAGTCTAGTCTATAGTCTAGTCTATAGTCTAGTCTATAGTCTAGTCTATAGTCTAGTCTATAGTCTAGTCTATAGTCTAGTCTATAGTCTAGTCTATAGTCTAGTCTATAGTCTAGTCTATAGTCTAGTCTATAGTCTAGTCTATAGTCTAGTCTATAGTCTAGTCTATAGTCTAGTCTATAGTCTAGTCTATAGTAGTCTAGTCTATAGTCTAGTCTATAGTCTAGTCTATAGTCTAGTCTATAGTCTAGTCTATAGTCTAGTCTATAGTCTAGTCTATAGTCTAGTCTATAGTCTAGTCTATAGTCTAGTCTATAGTCTAGTCTATAGTCTAGTCTATAGTCTAGTCTATAGTCTAGTCTATAGTCTAGTCTATAGTTTAGTCTATAGTTTAGTCTAAAGTCTAGTCTATAGTCTAGTCTATAGTCTAGTCTATAGTCTAGTCTATAGTCTAGTCTATAGTCTAGTCTATAGTCTAGTCTATAGTCTAGTCTATAGTCTAGTCTATAGTCTAGTCTATAGTTTAGTCTAAAGTCTAGTCTATAGTCTAGTCTATAGTCTAGTCTATAGTCTAGTCTATAGTCTAGTCTATAGTCTAGTCTATAGTCTAGTCTATAGTCTAGTCTATAGTCTAGTCTATAGTCTAGTCTATAGTCTAGTCTATAGTCTAGTCTATAGTCTAGTCTATAGTCTAGTCTATAGTCTAGTCTATAGTCTAGTCTATAGTCTAGTCTATAGTCTAGTCTATAGTCTAGTCTATAGTCTAGTCTATAGTCTAGTCTATAGTCTAGTCTATAGTCTAGTCTATAGTCTAGTCTATAGTCTAGTCTATAGTTTAGTCTAAAGTCTAGTCTATAGTCTAGTCTATAGTCTAGTCTATAGTCTAGTCTATAGTCTAGTCTATAGTCTAGTCTATAGTCTAGTCTATAGTCTAGTCTATAGTCTAGTCTATAGTCTAGTCTATAGTCTAGTCTATAGTCTAGTCTATAGTCTAGTCTATAGTCTAGTCTATAGTCTAGTCTATAGTCTAGTCTATAGTCTAGTCTATAGTCTAGTCTATAGTCTAGTCTATAGTCTAGTCTATAGTCTAGTCTATAGTCTAGTCTATAGTCTAGTCTATGGTCTAGTCTATAGTCTAGTCTATAGTCTAGTCTATAGTCTAGTCTATGGTCTAGTCTATGGTCTAGTCTATAGTCTAGTCTATAGTCTAGTCTATAGTCTAGTCTATAGTCTAGTCTATAGTCTAGTCTATAGTCTAGTCTATAGTCTAGTCTATAGGTCTAGTCTATAGTCTAGTCTATAGTCTAGTCTATAGTCTAGTCTATAGTCTAGTCTATAGTCTAGTCTATAGTCTAGTCTATAGTCTAGTCTATAGTCTAGTCTATAGTCTAGTCTATAGTCTAGTCTATAGTCTAGTCTATAGTCTAGTCTATAGTCTAGTCTATAGTCTAGTCTATAGTCTAGTCTATAGTCTAGTCTATAGTCTAGTCTATAGTCTAGTCTATAGTCTAGTCTATAGTCTAGTCTATAGTCTAGTCTATAGTCTAGTCTATAGTCTAGTCTATAGTCTAGTCTATAGTCTAGTCTATAGTCTAGTCTATAGTCTAGGTCTATAGTCTAGTCTATAGTCTAGTCTATAGTCTAGTCTATAGTCTAGTCTATAGTCTAGTCTATAGTCTAGTCTATAGTCTAGTCTATAGTCTAGTCTATAGTCTAGTCTATAGTCTAGTCTATAGTCTAGTCTATAGTCTAGTCTATAGTCTAGTCTATAGTCTAGTCTATAGTCTAGTCTATAGTCTAGTCTATAGTCTAGTCTATAGTCTAGTCTATAGTCTAGTCTATAGTCTAGTCTATAGTCTAGTCTATAGTCTAGTCTATAGTCTAGTCTATAGTCTAGTCTATAGTCTAGTCTATAGTCTAGTCTATAGTCTAGTCTATAGTCTAGTCTATAGTCTAGTCTATAGTCTAGTCTATAGTCTAGTCTATAGTCTAGTCAATAGTCTAGTCTATAGTCTAGTCTATAGTCTAGTCTATAGTCTAGTCTATAGTCTAGTCTATAGTCTAGTCTATAGTCTAGTCTATAGTCTAGTCTATAGTCTAGTCTATGGTCTAGTCTATAGTCTAGTCAATAGTATAGTCTATAGTCTAGTCTATAGTCTAGTCTATAGTCTAGTCTATAGTCTATAGTCTAGTCTATAGTCTAGTCTATAGTCTAGTGTATAGTCTAGTCTATAGTCTAGTCTATAGTCTAGTCTATAGTCTAGTCTATAGTCTAGTCTATAGTCTAGTCTATAGTCTAGTCTATAGTCTAGTCTATAGTCTAGTCTATAGTCTAGTCTATAGTCTAGTCTATAGTCTAGTCTATAGTCTAGTCTATAGTCTAGTCAATAGTCTAGTCTATAGTCTAGTCTATAGTCTAGTCTATAGTCTAGTCTATAGTCTAGTCTATAGTCTAGTCTATAGTCTAGTCTATAGTCTAGTCTATAGTCTAGTCTATGGTCTAGTCTATAGTCTAGTCAATAGTATAGTCTATAGTCTAGTCTATAGTCTAGTCTATAGTCTAGTCTATAGTCTAGTCTATAGTCTAGTCTATAGTCTAGTCTATAGTCTAGTCTATAGTCTAGTCTATAGTCTAGTCTATAGTCTAGTCTATAGTCTAATCTATAGTCTAGTCTATAGTCTAGTCTATAGTCTAGTCTATAGTCTAGTTTATAGTCTATAACCTAATCTATAACCTAATCTATAGTCTAGTCTATAGTCTAGTCTATATTCTAGTCTATAGTCTAGCCTATTGTCTGGATTGATATTGTCTCCAAGTAAACAAATGGGTGTAGAGTTATGCGTTCTTTTGCTTATTCGTATGATTCGACAAACATTCAATAAATATTCTAAAACTTTCTCTGCTTTTGATTAGAGTTTCTTATGAAGAAAAAACTAAATTTAAATGTTATTTGTTCTATATAACTATCATTATCGCGGAAGCATGTTTCTAAAACCCCTTTTATACTATAATTTTTAATCAAAATAATATAAACTGATTGTCTTGCTTTAATTAAACCACAAATATAAACAAAACATTTATATAAATGTTTAGTTTAAGTCCAACTAAAGAGGTCAACTACTAAATCAAATAATGGTATGTTTTAAAATGGATCATTAAAACCCAGAAAAAGTAAAACATAAAACAAAATCATCTTCCTAGTGCATACATTTACAAAATCTAAGAAATTCTATTAATTTATATAAAAAAATAATCATCAATTTTTCATAATATTATATTTATAATTTTCCTTAAATAATAAAACATTTGATTTAAACGTTTTTAAGTTTTTTATAACTTTTTTTGTTTACTAAATTGTTGCTTTTTTTTTTTTTGTAAATATAAAACAAAACAAAAAAATCATCCTTCAAATCATGCTTTACTTTCATGTTCAAATCAAATCAAACAAATAAAAACTAAAGCTTGCCTATAAGCAAGTTACACCACCATTTAAGCCACGTTTAGATTCAGATCGTGATTTGGCCAATTTCCCACCAGAATTTACAGGCGAAGCGGTACAATTAACACCAGATGATGAGTAAGTAATTGTTTGTTTTCGTTTTTTTTCATTGTATAACTAAATAGCGGTATTTATTAATATTTAATAACTAATATTTTAATTGTTTTTTAATCTTTTTTAATACAATTTTAAAGAAATTTTAAAATTTTTTTTATATTGTTTTCGAGTAAAAAAATTAATTCTTTTCTTTTTTTCTTGGATTTTGTTCTTCTTTTTTCTTTAAAACAGTCGTGTTATTGATAATATAGATCAATCTGAATTTGAAGGTTTCGAATATGTTAATCCATTGTTAATGTCTTTGGAAGACGAAGTTTGACATCACGAGTTTTGTGACTTACATCCCTATAATATGCGTGTAAGTATGAACAGATATGGATTTTTTTATTATTTAATCTATAGTATAGTTTATAGTCTAGTTTAAAGTCTAGTTATCTAGTTTAAAGTCTAGTTATCTAGTTTAAAGTCTAGTCTATAGTCTAGTCAATGGTCTAGTCTATAGTATAGTCTATAGTCTAGTCTATAGTCTAGTCTATAGTATAGTCTATAGTCTAGTCTATAGTCTAGTCTATAGTCTAGTCTATAGTAGTCTAGTCTAGTCTATAGTCTAGTCTATAGTCTAGTCTATAGTCTAGTCTATAGTCTAGTCTATAGTCTAGTCTATAGTCTAGTCTATAGTCTAGTCTATAGTCTAGTCTATAGTCTAGTCTATAGTCTAGTCTATAGTCTAGTCTATAGTCTAGTCTATAGTCTAGTCTATAGTCTAGTCTATAGTCTAGTCTATAGTCTAGTCTATAGTCTAGTCTATAGTCTAGTCTATAGTCTAGTCTATAGTCTAGTCTATAGTCTAGTCTATAGTCTAGTCTATAGTCTAGTCTATAGTCTAGTCTATAGTCTAGTCTATAGTCTAGTCTATAGTCTAGTCTATAGTCTAGTCTATAGTCTAGTCTATAGTCTAGTCTATAGTCTAGTCTATAGTAGTCTATAGTCTAGTCTATAGTCTAGTCTATAGTCTAGTCTATAGTCTAGTCTATAGTCTAGTCTATAGTCTAGTCTATAGTCTAGTCTATAGTCTAGTCTATAGTCTAGTCTATAGTCTAGTCTATAGTCTAGTCTATAGTCTAGTCTATAGTCTAGTCTATAGTCTAGTCTATAGTCTAGTCTATAGTCTAGTCTATAGTCTAGTCTATAGTCTAGTCTATAGTCTAGTCTATAGTCTAGTCTATAGTCTAGTCTATAGTCTAGTCTATAGTCTAGTCTATAGTCTAGTCTATAGTCTAGTCTATAGTCTAGTCTATAGTCTAGTCTATAGTCTAGTCTATAGTCTATAGTCTAGTCTATAGTCTAGTCTATAGTCTAGTCTATAGTCTAGTCTATAGTCTAGTCTATAGTCTAGTCTATAGACTAGTCTATAGTCTAGTCTATAGTCTAGTCTATAGTCTAGTCTATAGACTAGTCTATAGTCTAGTCTATAGTCTAGTCTATAGTCTAGTCTATAGTCTAGTCTATAGTCTAGTCTATAGTCTAGTTTATAGTCTAGTCTATAGTCTAGTCTATAGTCTAGTCTATAGTCTAGTCTATAGTCTAGTCTATAGTCTAGTCTATAGTCTAGTCTATAGTCCAGTCTATAGTCTAGTCTATGGTCGGTCAGTCTATAGTCAGTCTATAGTCTAGTCTATAGTCTAGTCTATAGTCTAGTCTATAGTCTAGTCTATAATCTAGTCTATAGTCTAGTCTATAGTCTAGTCTATAGTCTAGTCTATAGTCTAGTCTATAGTCTAGTCTATAGTCTAGTCTATAGTCTAGTCTATAGTCTAGTCTATAGTCTAGTCTAGTCTAGTCTAGTCTATAGTCTAGTCTATAGTCTAGTCTATAGTCTAGTCTATAGTCTAGTCTAGTCTAGTCTATAGTCTAGTCTATAGTCTAGTCTATAGTCTAGTCTAGTCTATAGTCTAGTCTATAGTCTAGTCTATAGTCTAGTCTATAGTCTAGTCTATAGTCTAGTCTATAGTCTAGTCTATAGTCTAGTCTATAGTCTAGTCTATAGTCTAGTCTATAGTCTAGTCTATAGTCTAGTCTATAGTCTAGTCTATAGTCTAGTCTATAGTCTAGTCTAGTTAGTCTATAGTCTAGTCTATAGTCTAGTCTATAGTCTAGTCTATAGTCTAGTCTATAGTCTAGTCTATAGTCTAGTCTATAGTCTAGTCTATAGTCTAGTCTATAGTCTAGTCTATAGTCTAGTCTATAGTCTAGTCTATAGTCTAGTCTATAGTCTAGTCTATAGTCTACTCTATAGTCTAGTCTATAGTCTTGTCCATTGTCTAGTCTTTAGTCTAGTCTATTTCTAGTCTATTGTATAGTCTATTGTTCAGTCTATAGTCTAGTCTATAGTCTAGTCTATGGTCTAGTCTATAGTCTAGTCTATAGTCTATGGTCTATAGTTTAGTCTATAGTTTGTTTTATAATCTAGTTTATGGTCTACTCTTGTTTTTGTTTTAAAATTTTTTTCTTATTTTCTTAATTTTCTTGCCTTTTTTTCAGCTTTATGGCGAAGATTCCAGTGACTATGATTCAGTTGCTGATGATTTAAGTTTATTACGTTTAAATGCTCCTAATAATAATTTAATTACACATTTAAATAATTATACTAATAATGATCACCAACAACAACAAACACAACAGCCACAACAACAACAATTACATCAACATCATCATTTACATCATGAGCAATTACAACATACGCATGATCCTCAACAACAGCAACAGTATCAAGATCAGCAACAACAACAACATTCTCATAATGGTAACAATAATAATACACATAATGCAAACAATAATAAAAGTTTATTACAGCACATGTTTTGCCTTCCATTAAACTAATCTAAAACTCTCTCCCCCCCCCAAAACCAATATCGAAACAAACAAACAATATAACTACAACAACTACTACTACTACTAAACAGCAACAAAGAACAACTTAAAAATCTGAAAAAAGTTAATAAACGAAATTAAAAGCCTATAACTTCTATTTCCATGTTAAGAATTAAGAAACAAAAAACACAACAAATACCATATGTATCATCATAATTTTAATAAGAAAGAGAGGAGGGAGGACACTTCTAAAAATCGTAAAAAACACTCAGTATAAGAAAAGATTTCAAGAAACAAAAAATATTATAATATTTATAAAACAAAAGTAATAAATAATAATAATAATAATAAAACGTTAACGTAAAAGACATGTATGTACACATTTTTCTATTCCACAACAACGCATTAACTCTTAAGATTATATACTAAAAAAAACAACAACAACAACAAACAAAATAGATTCGTTTATAATTAATGATGCATTAAAGAGCCTAATGAAAGTTTATTAAGATTAAAGAAATTAACAAAATAAAACGAAAAATTACAATTTTGAAAATTAAAAATATTTAGTTGTTAGAATTAGTATTGATTTGAAAACAGTTCTAGAGTTTAAAGAAAAGTTTGCTGGACTAAAATATAATGCCATTAAGGTTTTGAGTAGTTTCAGAAAGAATTAGTTTAAAATTTGAACTTTCATTACAAGATTTTCAAAGTTAAAAGGTTTCGATTAAGAGGATGATCGCTGTGATTGTATTTAATCAGTTAGATGAGAAGATTTCACCATTTCAGCGAAATTCTTAATTGAATTCTGAACGTATGACGTTTAAATACAATTTGCAAGACCCTAAACTACAATATAGTAAAATTAACAAATTTGCAAGACTAAAAAAAAACTAGACAAAATGTATTTTCAAATTTTTAAAGAAATTTTGATTTTCATAATCAATTAACAATATAATTGCCCTTGTAAACCTTGCAAATGTACTAAATCTAACATAAATGCTAAAATTTACCATAATAAACAATTTGCAAGGCTTTAAATACAAAATAGCAAATTTACAAGACCTAAAAACCAAACAAAAAGCGAATGTGTTATCTAATTTTTCGAACAACTTTGGATTTTTATATAAAACTAACAAATTATTAGCCTTGTAAACCTTGCAAATGTAATAAATATAACAAAAATGTTTCAATATAGCTAATAAACCATTTACAAGGCTCTAAGTACAAAATAGCAAATTTACAAGACCTAAAAACCAAATAAAAATGAATGGGTTTTCCAATTTTCTAATAACTTTGGATATTTATGTACAACTAACTATTTATTAGCCTTGTAAAGCTTGCAAATGTAGTAAATTTAAAAAAATGCTAAAATTTACAATAATGAACAATTTGCCAGGGCCCCAATTACAAAATAGCAAATTTGCAACATTAAAATCCAGACAAAAACTTAAGTATTTCTAATTTGTATTTTTTGCTTAGATTTTTTTTATAAAACTAACTTTTTGTATGCCTTGTAAACCTTGTAAATCTAACAAAATCTAACAAAAATGCTAAAATTTACCTTAATGAACAATTTGCAAGGTTCGAACTACAAAATACCAAATTTACAAGACTTAAGAAAGCCACATAAACTCAAATTATTTTATTAATTTTTCAATTAATTTTGATTTTCATACGAAATGAATAAATTTTCATCCTTGTAAACCTTGCAAATGTAATAAATCTTTAATAATCTTCCCAATGTTCAAACAACTTGTGATTTTTATACTAATTTTAGTATTTTTGACTATTGCAAGTCTGTCAAATGTAGTGAATCTAGAAAAATCACTAAATACATGATTTACTATATCTAAAACAATTTGCAAGACTTTAAAACATGTAGCAAATGTAGACAATTGATGAGAAAAGCTGTAATTTGCAAGTTAACAAACAAATATTTAATTTACCAAGTTTACAAGGGCTTGTAAATATGAAACATCTGAACCATCGCATTAAATCTTCATAGTAAATTACTCTAGCTAACATAGCAATTCCGAAATTTACTTTTCGTTTTTAGTTTAGGGATTTTTTATGATATTGCAACCCTAGCAAATATTGCAAAACTATTTAAATGCCTGCACTTTATAATAAAACCACAAAATATTTCATTTACTATACCTAAATTTATTTACAAGTCTTTAAAACCTAACAAACAGGTCTTGTAAATATAAGAAATCTTTAAAATCATGCAGAATTTCATATGCAAACATATGCAAGGTCTTGTAAATATATTAAAAGTATATAAAAGTAAAATAAAATATGAGAAATTGAAAGTTATTAACCTTAAGTATATTTGCAATAACAGAAATGGGCAAAAAAGGTCTTGTAAATGGCTAAAGTTAGCAATGAATGAAAAAATATTTTATTACTTTTGCGTTTTTGCCTTTTTAAAAAATAATTTCTTTTAAAAAACAAAATTTTATTTACTTTACAGTAGTTAACTGCCCTTGTAAACCTGGCAAACATAGTAAACTAACCTTGCAAACATGGCAAACTTAATTAGTTTTATGCTAGCAATTGCAATAAACACGAAATAACGATTTACTATACTTAAGTAAATTTACAAGGTCTTGCAAATGTATAAAAAGTATGTAAAAGTAATATAAAATATGTGAAATTGAGAGGTATAACCTTTAAGAGTATTTGCAACACCAAAAATAAACAAAAAAGGTCTTGCAAACTGTTAAAATCTGATGCCTAGAACTGTTTTGAAATTAATATTAAACAAAAACCAAAAAAAAATTCTCTTTCTATTTGAAAAAATGATCCGATAACTAAAAAGTATATAAAAAAAGAACAACTTTACTAAAATGCAATAGCTTATGATTAAAGAAAAACAACAACAAAAGAAACTAATAAGTTTTTTTTTTTTTAAATATGTTACAAATTATTATTAAATGTCTGTATTATTGTGTGAGTATTTTTTTAAAAAAGAAATCTAGTTTAAAAAATTAAGTATAAAAACAAACTTTATTCTAAATAAAATTAAAAAAAAAACAAAAAAAAAAAAAAAACTTTTTCCGTCTCAATATTTTAATTAATTTATAAAGTTTGAAAGCAAAATAAAAAAAGTAAATTATATTATAACCCCCTTGTATTGTTTAAAACTGAAAAATTTAAAGAAAAATAAATAAATTATTACAAAAAAAAAAAAAAAAGTTTAAAAACATTCCTTTTTAAAAAAATATTTAGCTCCTTAAACTAATTTACTATACTTTGTTTCTATGTGTATGTACTTATTTAACAATTTTTAAAGTTTTGTTTTAAATTTTTTTTATTTAAAATTTTATGTTCTATGTTTAAGTTTTCATATAAAATATTTTTATTATTTTAAATAAAAATTTCATGATAATTTTTCATAAAAGAAAAGTTTTAATAAAAAATTAAATGATTTATTTCTTTGAATTGTAAAAAAACTCCAATTGAAATGTGAAAAAAGGGGCGTGGCAAGTTTTGAAAATATTCTGGTTCGTTTCCTTGTTCATGGTATATTTGCAAGATTAGCAAGTGGTCAGAATTTATCATTGAAAGTATCATTTTGTGTTTAAAATATTTGATTTACTATACCTAAGCAAGATTTGCAAGATTTAAAACATGTAGTAAATGTTGTATATCTAATGTAAAAGCTATACCTAACAGGTTAACAACAAAATATTTAATTTACTACACCAGAAGCCATTTGCAAGACTTCAAAAAGTTTGAAAACCTGTAGTAAATATTGTATATCTAATGTAAATGCTATAACTAACAAGTTAACAACAAAATATTTCATTTACTACACCTAAAGCAATTTGCAAGACCTTGTAAATGTGAAAAAATCTGAGTAAACTTTCAAACTGTCATTAACTGTCTTTATAGTAATATACTCTAGCCGATATAACAATTCAAACTCATGTTTTTAAATTAGTTTAGTGATTTTTTTACTATTGCAACCCTTGCAAATACAGTAAATCTAAGTAAAAGGCTGTAGTTTAAAATAAAACCATAAAATATTACATTAACTATCACTGAAAATTATTTCTAGACTTAGAAATATTGCTAATTAGTCTTGTAAATTTGAATTCAGTATTTTTTTTTACTATTGCAACCCTTGCAAATATAGTAAATCTAATTAAAAGGCTATAGTTTACTATAAAACCACAAAATATGTCATTAACTATCAAAAATTATTTCTAGACTTAGAAATATTGCAAATAAGTCTTGTAATCTTACTCTGTTAAGTGTTTTTTATTATTGCACCCCTTGCAAATATTGTATAACTAATAAAATGGCTATAGTTTGTCACAAAGCCAGAAAATATTTCATTTAATATACCTAAAAAGCTATTTTGTGTTTCCCAGACTTACAACAATACTCATAGTAACTTTGCAAGGGTTGCAACTATGCCATGATTTCATTACTATAGTATTTCTTCAACATATTATAAAATTATTCTTCTTTCTCTTACCTTGTTGTCCACTTGAATAACTGTAAAACAAAGAAAATACAAACATTAGCAGAGTATAAACATTGTGGTAAATTTACAAGAGTGATTACATAATACTTAAATGTTTGGCAACATTTCCCTTAGTCACTTTTAATAAGGAAATTTTGCAAAATATTTCATTACCTTTAAGTAAGTCTTGCATATTTACAAGACCTGTCTTGCTATAGTTCTCAGGCTAGCAAATGAGCAAAAGTGTAGAAAAATCAATGTTTCATGTATGTTTCGTAAATTTGTAAAAATTTCATTATTTGCAAGGTTTACAAGACTGCAATTACATTAAAAATATAATTTCGTTAATGATCGAGCAAAAAATCGAGTTAAAAATTTAGAATCTTAGACTCAAGATACCAAATCATTGACGTCTTTAAGTCTTGCATAGTTGCAAGACTTCTATTTTATAGTTTACAGTCTTGAAAATTCGAGTAAATTTAGAAAAATCATGAATCTTGGCAAATTGCTAATTTGCACGGACTATAGTACAGACTATAGTCCAGGCTATATATTAAAGTCTTGGCAAATTGCCAATTTGCACGGACTATAGTCCAGACTATAGACAAGACTACAGTCCAGACTATAGATTAGACTATAGTCCAGACTATAGATTAGACTATAGGCCAGACTATAATTCAAACTATAGAGTCTAGTCTATAGTCCAGCCTATAGCCCAGACTATAGAATAGACTATAGCCCAGACTATAGACTAGACTATAGCCCAGACTATAGACTAGACTATAGCCCAGACTATAGACTAGACTATAGCCCAGACTATAGACTAGACTATAGCCCACACTATAGACTAGACTATAGCCCAGACTATAGACTAGACTATAGCCCAGACAATAGACTAGACAATAGTCCAGACTATAGACTAGACAATAGTCCAGACTATACGCTAGGCTCTAGTCCGACTTTAGTCCTGATTTAGACTAGACTATAGATTAGTCTATAGTCCAGGCTAGACTATAGAATAGACTATAGCCCAGACTATAGAATAGACTATAGCCCAGACTATAGACTAGACTATAGACTAGACAATAGTCCAGACTAGGCTCTAGGCTATACTTTAGACTAGACTATAGTCCGGGCTTTAGATTAGATTATAGTTCAGATTTAGACTAGACTATAGACTAGTCTATAGTCCAGACTATAGACTAAACTATAGTCCATACTATAGACTATACTATAGTCCATACTATAGACAAGACTATAGTCCATACTATAGACAAGACTATAGTCCATACTATAGACTAGACTATAGATTAGACTTTAGTCCAGACTATAGACTAGACGCTAGTCCAGAATATAGGCTAGACTCTAGTCCAGACAATACTCTAGCCCAAACTATAGACAAGGCGCTAGTCCAGACTATAGGCTAGACTCTAGCCCAGATTATAAGCTAAACTCTAGTCCAGACTATAGACTAGACTCTAGTCCAGACTATAGACTACACTCTAGTCCAGACAATAGACTAGACTACAGTCCGGACTATATCCTAAACTATAGTCCAGTCTATAATTTAGGTTATAGTCCAGAATATAGATTATTGTCCAAAATATAGACTAGACAATCGTCCAGATTTATAGATATAGGCAAGACTATAGTCCAGATTATAGTCAAGACTATAGATTATAGATAAATGTTCAGACTGAAGACTAGACAATAGCACAGACTATAGAATAGTTTATGGACCAGACTATAAATAGAATAGACTGTAGTCCAGACTAAAGACTAGACTATAGATAAGACTATTGATTAGACTATATATCATATTAAAGTCCAGACTTTATTCTACACAATAGTCCAGACTATACACTATAGATAAGACTATAGACTAGATTAATTGTAATCTAGACTATATATTCGACTCTGTATGCAAGACCTATGGTCCATACAATATTCCTGACTATATACTACACTATAGATCAAACTATAATCCAAACTATATCCAGGTCTAGAGTCTAAGAAGTGTAGACTAAAGTTCAGACTATAGATTAGAATTAAGTGTAGTGTATAGTGTAGACTGTAGTGCAGACTATAGCCCACATTATAGTTCTAGACTATAGACTCGTCTGCAATTTAAACTATAGTCAAAACTAAAGTCCAAACTATAATCTAGAATACTAGTCTAGTGAAGTGACTATAGTCTAGTGACTATAGACTAGTGGGTATTATGGATTAGAGACTAAACTATAGTATATATAGACTAATTTCTAAATCTTCAAAGGGCATGCTTGATCCACTTCATTCTCATACAAGTTGGAGCAATTTGTTTTTAATTGTGTTCTGTTTTATGTTTTAGATCGAAAAATTTTAAGACCCCAGTTAATATGTATTAAAATATTGAAAGAAAAAAAATTACTAAAATATTAAAAATAATAAACTGTGTTGTTTGTTACTGCATTATTAAAATAAAATCCCCCCCAAAAAAAATTAACAAATAAATTTATAGTTAAAAATTTTTAGCAAAAAATAAAACAAAATATTTAAGAAAAAAAAATCAAAGCACCTTTGTAAATGATGACTTATATTTATTAAAAATAAAAAATAATTTAAATGAAAAACAAAAAATAAAACATTTTTAAAGAAAAGGGCACTTAAAAAGCAAGACCATTTGAAAAAAGACAAGTCTTTTTTTAAATAAAAAAAAAAAAAATAACTCAAGTAGTCAAGTAATCTAAAAGAATTATATTATATATACACACACATTATAATCTAATAAACAAATTCTAAACTTTAAATATTAAGATTTGAAAAATTTTAACTAAAAAACTAAAAAAAATCGGATTAAAAATACCCAAACAACAAAAAAGCTTTACTGAAAATTATTTTTTCATTTTAAAATTCAATTTCAGTTACAATTGATTTCAATGTTGTGAATTTTCAGTTAAAAAATCTTTTACAAAATCTATGATTTTTACTTTTCTTTTCTAGTAATCTATATACTTTAGGAATTTCATCTTTAAATTGAAAAAAATAAAATGGAACCGAAAACAATTAATTACAAAATAAAATTATAAAAACAACAATAACAACAAAATATTGTTATAAAACAATTATAATAAATTGAAAAATAAAAACTGAAATTAATTCATACAATTATAAGATTTATAAAATGTGTTTTATTTTAAGGGTGAAATTTTGCAAATTCAGAATGATCTAGAAGTTTACTATGGGTCTAAAGTTTAAACTAGATTATATTAAAGAAGAGAACTAGAATTGAACTAGAACTAGAACAGAACAGAACTAGAACTAGAACTAGAACTAGAACAGAACTAGAACAGAACTAGAACAGAACTAGAACAGAACTAGAGCAGAACTAGAACAGAACTAGAACAGAACTAGAACAGAACTAGAACAGAACTAGAACAGAACTAGAACAGAACTAGAACAGAACTAGAACTGAACTAGAACTAGAACAGAACTAGAACAGAACTAGAAAAAAACTAGAACAGAACAAGAACAGAACTAGAACAGAACAGAACTAGAACAGAACTAGAACAGAACTAGAACAGAACTAGAACAGAACTAGAACAGAACTAGAACAGAACTAGAACAGAACTAGAACAGAACTAGAACAGAACTAGAACAGAACTAGAACAGAACTAGAACAGAACTAGAACAGAACTAGAACAGAACTAGAACAGAACTAGAACAAAACTAGAACAGAACTAGAACAGAACTAGAACAGAACTAGAACAGAACTAGAACAGAACTAGAACAGAACTAGAGCAGAACTAGAACAGAACTAGAACAGAACTAGAACAGAACTAGAACAGAACTAGAACAGAACTAGAAACAGAACTAGAACAGAACTAGAACAGAACTAGAACAGAACTAGAACAGAACTAGAACAGAACTAGAACAGAACTAGAAACAGAACTAGAACAGAACTAGAACAGAACTAGAACAGGAAATAGACGAAGAACTGAACTAGAACTGAACTAGAACAGAACTAAGAACAGAACTAGAACAGAACTAGAACAGAACTAGAACAGAACTAAGAACAGAACTAAGAACAGACTAGAACAGAACTAGAACAGAACTAAACAGAACTAGAACAGAACTAGAGCAGAACTAGAACAGAACTAGAACAGAACTAGAACAAACTAGAACAGAACTAGAACAGAACTAGAAAACAGACTAGACAGAACTAGAACAGAACTAGAACAGGAAACTAGAACATAACTAGAACAGAACTAGAACAGAACTAGAACAGAACTAGAACAGAACTAGAACAGAACTAGAACAGAACTAGAACAGAACTAGAACAGAACTAGAACAAACTAGAACAGAACTAGAACAGAACTAGAACAGAACTAGAACAGAACTATAACAGAACTAGAACAGAACTAGAACAGAACTAGAACAGAACTAGAACAGACTAGAACAGAACTAGAACAGAACTAGAACAGAACTAGAACAGAACTAGAACAGAACTAGAACAGAACTAGAACAGAACTAGAACAGAACTAGAACAGAACTAGAACAGAACTAGAACAGAACTAGAACAGAACTAGAACAGAACTAGAACAGAACTAGAACAGAACTAGAACAGAAATAGAACATAAACTAGATGGAACTAGAATCGAACTAGAACAGAACTAGAACTCAACTAAAACTCAACTAGAAGTGTAGTAGAACCGAACTTGTACTGGACTAGAAACTAAACTATAAGCGAACTAATTAGTAGAATGTTTGCCCATGACTGGTCAGCGATGATGATGATAAAACTTAACAAGTTCGTATAGACTTCGTTTTTTTAAGTTCTATTTCCTTTCTCTTCTCTTTCCTTTCCTTCTTTCCCATACAAATGAAACACTTATATTCGTGTTTCGTTTATGCGTACAAGTAAATGTCTACATCACAAAAATAAGGAAAATACCGGGTTAATTTCCCTTTTAGTCATATCTACAAATACTATTTACGAATGCTTCGTTTTCATTCGTTTGGATCGTATGAATAATATTCGTTTTACGTGATCTTGAGTTACTTCTTTCTTCTTTTATGTTATTCTTTACTTGAATATATTTGTACTCTGGTGCATATGTATTTATTTTATGGTAATTTTTATTTACTATTGTGACGTCATATTTCATACGGACCTGCGCATATGGCAAATGCCGTCGTGCAATTCACGAAGATCTATTTCTATTTATCATTTCCAATAACTACTTGATGGAGTTAGGTTGTGTTTTTTTAAATGATATTTAAAGAAGTTAAGTACGTGATTATTTAAAAAAAATTATTTATTTTGATTTAATAATATTTATGTTGTTTGTGTGAAAGTTTTGGACTTTTTGCAAAAAAAAAAAAAAAAAATTAAAAATAAACAAATAAAAATGTAATTTTTCAAAAATAAAGGGGAATACCAGATTAATACACCACAACAAAACATAATCAAAATCAAGCGTATTTAATAAAGTCAAGCGAGTAAAAGCTTATCTGTGCCGGGTCGGCTGTTGCAAAAAATTGTGTAATTTTGTAAGTTCTTAAAAATTGTTTAATCTAAATTATGATAAAAATAAATAAATACAAAAAAAAAAAAAATCCAACATTTAAGCAAATTGTTTTGTTTTTCAGCTATAAAAAGATCACAATGGTCGTGTTGTCATATCTAACTAAACAACCTGATCCACTGGAAAGATTTGCCTATGATAGTGCTATAAGAAAAAAGAGCACATTAACAAGTGAATATATACTTTTGAACGACACAATATATCCAGAAGTTTGGATTGTGGTCGATTTATATAGTCATATGGATCCGCCACTTTTGTCACCTCATATACTGAGAAAAAATACCGCTAGAATGCAAAACTAATAATAGACATAATGCAAAAGCCGGTTCCTAATAGCAGCTATTATAAATACAACTTAAATAACTGTCACATACGTAAAACCTGTAGTTTACGGCTAAAAAACGAAATCAAAGGAAAGCTACAATATTTGAAAAGTTGGCAGATGGAACAATCTCTAGATGAAAAAGCTAAGAATGTCATAGAAAATACTATAGATACGGATTATTTTGGTATAAATAGCGGTAAAAAGGTAAGAATATTAAAAAAAATATTCCACATATTCCTATAAATATAACTCAAACTCTTTAGGTCTACATAGGCTTTACTGCTTATGCCCGCAATCCTAGCAATGGTTGTAAAGAACAAATATCAGACACAATATTTTCCAATGCCATTTATGACATCTGTAATTTTTCAACCGTAACACCTAGTTTTGCAACAACTGCTGGTCGTTCAGAACATATCATTAACTTAGCGATAACCAACTTACAACAACACCATCAAGCGTTCAAATTAAATTATCCCATGAAGATAATAGTTGGCAAGCTTGGACTATGGGTCATTTGCAAAAAGATGGTTTACATTTCACTGCCCCACCCTATACGGGCCATATTAATTCGAACGATAACAATCGTCTGATTAATTGCAAGTTATGGAGAATTTATCTCTTGTTGCCATTAATTTGTTTATATCGTTAATAATTAAACTATTTATAAGTATATAACTAATTTAACTTTATTTCTAATATATTTATTTTTAATTAATAATTACACTTAAAAAGATCACATTTTGTTGTTATTTTTTTTAATTTGATTTTATAAAGCTTTAACTTTCTTATGTCGATAGTATCGAACAGGGCTCCTGCATTATTTCTTGAATCTTTGCTTCGGGTATTTCTACTTGATTGGCCAGCAGAGTGTGTACAATACCACTAAGCTTATGGCCGCTGGAACGTGTCTGCAGGCGAAATTCAACATCGTTTTCATGGACCACAGTATCGGTGCCACCGTCGACAAATTCGGCCTGAAATAGATTAAAATGTAATTTGCTTTAGATCAAGTCCAGATCAGTTGAAGTATAGTTCGAGGTCTTTACTAGTCCAGTTTAGTTCCACTTATCGTTTAGCTCCAGTACATATCTAGTTCAGTCCTAGTTTAGTTCTACTATGGTTCTAGTTCTGTTCTAGTTCTGTTCTAGTTCTGTTCTAGTTCTGTTCTAGTTCTGTTCTAGTTCTGTTCTAGTTCTGTTCTAATTCTGTTCTAGTTCTGTTCTAGTTCTGTTCTAGTTCTGTTCTAGTTCTGTTCTAGTTCTGTTCTAGTTCTGTTCTAGTTCTGTTCTAGTTCTGTTCTAGTTCTATTCTAGTTCTGTTCTAATTCTGTTCTAGTTCTGTTCTAGTTCTGTTCTAGTTCTGTTCTAGTTCTGTTCTAGTTCTGTTCTAGTTCTGTTCTAGTTCTGTTCTAGTTCTGTTCTAGTTCTGTTCTAGTTCTGTTCTAGTTCTGTTCTAGTTCTGTTCTAGTTCTGTTCTAGTTCTGTTCTAGTTCTGTTCTAGTTCTGTTCTAGTTCTGTTCTAGTTCTGTTCTAGTTCTATTCTAGTTCTGTTCTAGTTCTGTTCTAGTTCTGTTCTAGTTCTGTTCTAGTTCTGTTCTAGTTCTGTTCTAGTTCTGTTCTAGTTCTGTTCTAGTTCTGTTCTAGTTCTGTTCTAGTTCTGTTCTAGTTCTGTTCTAGTTCTGTTCTAGTTCTGTTCTAGTTCTGTTCTAGTTCTGTTCTAGTTCTGTTCTAGGTCTGTTCTAGTTCTAGTTCTGTTCTAGTTCTTTTCTAGTTATGTTCTAGTTATGTTCTAGTTCTGTTCTAGTTCTGTTCTAGTTCTGTTCTAGTTCTGTTCTAGTTCTGTTCTAGTTCTGTTCTAGTTCTGTTCTAGTTCTGTTCTAGTTCTGTTCTGTTCTAGTTCTGTTCTAGTTCTGTTTCTAGTTCTGTTCTAGTTCTGTTCTAGTTCTGTTCTAGTTCTGTTCTAGTTCTGTTCTAGTTCTGTTCTAGTTCTGTTCTAGTTCTGTTCTAGTTCTGTTCTAGTTCTGTTCTAGTTCTGTTCTAGTTCTGTTCTAGTTCTGTTCTAGTTCTGTTCTAGTTCTGTTCTAGTTCTGTTCTAGTTCTGTTCTAGTTCTGTTCTAGTTCTGTTCTAGTTCTGTTCTAGTTCTGTTCTAGTTCTGTTCTAGTTCTGTTCTAGTTCTGTTCTAGTTCTGTTCTAGTTCTGTTCTAGTTCTGTTCTAGTTCTGTTCTAGTTCTGTTCTAGTTCTGTTCTAGTTCTGTTCTAGTTCTGTTCTAGTTCTGTTCTAGTTCTGTTCTAGTTCTGTTCTAGTTCTGTTCTAGTTTTGTTCTAGTTCTGTTCTAGTTCTGTTCTAGTTCTGTTCTAGTTCTGTTCTAGTTCTGTTCTAGTTCTGTTCTAGTTCTGTTCTAGTTCTGTTCTAGTTCTGTTCTAGTTCTGTTCTAGTTCTGTTCTAGTTCTGTTCCAGTTTCTGTTCTAGTTCTGTTCTGTTCTAGTTCTGTTCTAGTTCTGTTCTAGTTCTGTTCTAGTTCTGTTCTAGTTCTGTTCCAGTTCTGTTCTAGTTCTGTTCTATTTCCGTTCTACTTCTATCTACCGTTTCATTCCGTAGTTTATCATTGATGAATAAATTCAATGTATCCAATTCCAGCATAATCCGATATTCTACACCATTTATAGTTGTAACCCATAAACGATATTGTTTTGTCTGTTCCTCGGTATACTGATCATGAGATTTGCCATCAATAAAAAGAAGATATTCATATTTGAAACCGGGCGCCGGATCGACACGTATAATACAGCGGGCATCATTTATATAAAAGTATCTTCACCCACCAACTTAAACATCCAGTCACGTCTTAAGACTTCCTAAATTGTGAAAAAGTTTAGTATAATGTAGAAAAAAGATTTTTGCCACTTAATGCCTCTAACCTTGCCATTACCCATATCATACGTCTGCCACTGGTTGTGCCATGTTCCAGTTCAATCGATACATTTTACCATTTATCGGTGCACACCATTTGGCTACAATATTATTTTTATTATAACGTTTCTCTTCCGGTATATGATCCAAACTCATGATGGGTTTTGTTGAGAGATTTTCTAATTTCAACAGGGGCGATAAAATGACATGTTATGGATCAAAGAAAAAAACTGTAAGTAAAACAAGTATAGAGATATTGTAGATAGTTTAGATCAGTTTCTTTTGATCACTTTATATCGAACAAGATTCTTGAAAAACTCAATTTATTTGAATCTTGGGAATGACTTTATGGAATTCTGAATTAATATTCTTAACGTGTGTGATGTAGTTTTACTTTTCACTTTTGCATTTTTTGTTAGAAAATATAGATGATCATATATTATAGGTTTTTTCTTAATTGGAACGATATTTAAAGATTAACTGCCGATTTTAAATTTATTTAATTTTAAAATTTTTTTCTCAAGGATTTTTAAACCACATTTGTTATAACTTTTTTTTTTACAAACTTTTATGAAGGACTTTAGCATATATTTAAATCATTAAAAACTATTAATTATTTAAAATTTTTCTTAATTCACTTATACACACAAACTTTAGTTTAATAGATAATAGCTCCCCAGTGTAATTACTATGGTATGTCATGACATCACACACGTTAGTAATGCATGATAATTGCGCGTTAATTTTATTTTAAATTTACATTTTAATTAAAAACTATTAGTTTTTCTTTTCTCTGTAAATATTTACTTAAAATCGTTTAAAAAACTCCCTTTTTTGTTTGTTTATTGGTCAAAAACCTTTTTTTGCGCGACTATTTTAAAATCTTCCAAGACAATAATACGTTTATTTGTAGAGCAATGATTTTATGGATTTTACAACACATTTAAAGTGGAAAATAATAATAACTGAGTGTTTACCGCTAGAGCGCTAATAAAATACTAAAAAAATATTTCTTGTAAAAACACAAGAAATACAACCGAAATAACAAAAACAACAACAACAACAGAACCACAACAACAGCAGCAAACAACAAAAACAATTATAAACGAATTGTTTGCTAGCTGGATGGATGTCCTATAGCCAAATGTAAGTATTTATTCCCTTAACGCTTTTTACCAAAAAGCATAGACGACACTAGCTCGTATACTAGTAGTGAAATAAATGTATTACTGACACTACCACTAACACTTACTCATACCACCACTCATACCATTACCTTTGGTAGTATTGTTGGCGACGAAGAGGATATATACACACACACACACACATGACTCACATACTCATGTCAACTCATACTTAGGCAACTAACCAAACAGCCAGCCAACCAGACAAACAATCAGCCAAATTGTAGAAGAATAAAAACCAAGCTAACGAACCAATGTATTAGTAAGTAGATCTAGCAACATGCACTATGGGTTAAGATAAACAATTCTAGTCCAGCTCTAATTTATAGTGTGAACTATAGTTTGGACTACAGTCAAGTCTACAGTCTGGACGATAAACTGGTCCATAGTTTAGTAAATAGTCTAGTAGATATATAGTCAAGCCCACAGTCTGATCTATATACTAGCTTTTAATCTAATCTGGACTATAGTCTAGTCTACAGTCTAGCCTATAGTCTTGTCTATAGCCAATTCTATAGTCTAGTCTATAGTCTAGTCTATAGTCTAGTCTATAGTCTAGTCTATAGTCTAGTCTATAGTCTAGTCTATAGTCTAGTCTATAGTCTAGTCTATAGTCTAGTCTATAGTCTAGTCTATAGTCTAGTCTATAGTCTAGTCTATAGTCTAGTCTATAGTCTAGTCTATAGTCTAGTCTATAGTCTAGTCTATAGTCTAGTCTATAGTCTAGTCTATAGTCTAGTCTATAGTCTAGTCTATAGTCTAGTCTATAGTCTAGTCTATAGTCTAGTCTATAGTCTAGTCTATAGTCTAGTCTATTGTCTAGTCTATAGTCTAGTCTATAGTCTAGTCTATAGTCTAGTCCATAGTCTAGTCTATAGTCTAGTCTATAGTCTAGTCTATAGTCTAGTCTATAGTCTAGTCTATAGTCTAGTCTATAGTCTAGTCTATAGTCTAGTCTATAGTCTAGTCTATAGTCTAGTCTATAGTCTAGTCTATAGTCTAGTCTATAGTCTAGTCTATAGTCTAGTCTATAGTCTAGTCTATAGTCTAGTCTATAGTCTAGTCTATAGTCTAGTCTATAGTCTAGTCTATAGTCTAGTCTATAGTCTAGTCTATAGTCTAGTCTATAGTCTAGTCTATAGTCTATCTATAGTCTAGTCTATAGTCTAGTCTATAGTCTAGTCTATAAACTAGTCTATAGTCTATAGTCTAGCCTATAGTCTAGTCTATAGTCTAGTCTATAGTCTAGTCTATAGTCTAGTCTATAGTCTAGTCTATAGTCTAGTCTATAGTCTAGTCTATAGTCTAGTCTATAGTCTAGTCTATAGTCTAGTCTATAGTCTAGTCTATAGTCTAGTCTATAGTCTAGTCTATAGTCTAGTCTATAGTCTAGTCTATAGTCTAGTCTATAGTCTAGTCTATAGTCTAGTCTATAGTCTAGTCTATAGTCTAGTCTATAGTCTAGTCTATAGTCTAGTCTATAGTCTAGTCTATAGTCTAGTTTATAGTCTAGTCTATGGTCTAGTCTATAGTCTATGGTCTAGTCTATAGTCTATAGTCTGGTCTATAGTCTAGTCTATAGTCTAGTCTATAGTCTAGTCTATAGTCTAGTCTATAGTCTAGTCTATAGTCTAGTCTACAGTCTAGTCTATAGTCTATAGTCTAGTCTATAGTCTAGTCTTCTAGTTTTAAGTTTTTCTAGTTCTGTTCTAGTTCTTTTCTGATTCAGCTATTTTAGACTCCTTGACTTTTGTCTGCATTTTGCAGTCATTCAACCATTGTGCTACTTGTGTCTGAATAAATGTATGAACATACATATATAATTGTGTGTATTTGTTTCTCATGTCTGTCTCTAAATGTATGTATGTTTACACAAGACATGGCGTATTTGTTAAAGGGGCAAATTATACGTTTGTATAAATTCTAGGCGCCAAATACCATCCACGCACACACTCACACAATTCTATAAATACATATACGATTTCTAACAAACAAATATTTCATACCGAAAATTTTGAAAAAAGAAAGAATTTCGTTAAAAAATATAATACGTACATATGTATATGTAGATATATTTCAAATGTAAACCAAGTGGCCAAGGTACTTATACAAGCATACATTTACTACTCACTCTGACACCACACACTCACTCAATACATACATAGACATGTGTTTTTATTGCAATCGCAAAGATATAAAATATTTGAAAAAGACAGTCATATACAGACATTTTTATTAAAAATAAATGTAAGTAAGTTAAAGGAAACGTTAAAAAAACTCGACATACATACGTGTTCGTCGATTGTTGTAAGTGGAAGTATACTTGAGTTTTACATTTTTCTTATTGCATTTTCTTTTCGTGTTTGTTTTTGGAACAAATACCTTCATATTTCTGTTTCCATATAAATAATTTTAATGTGTTACATGTAGCATAAAACGCGTCAAATGTTGGCGAATAAAAGAAAAAAACTCAACCACGTATCCTTATCCTCGCCTGAATACCAGTAGGTGATTGTTGACGTTGTTATTACTGCTTTTGGGGAGACAAATCCCTCATGCATAAAATGAGTGCCGAGCATGATGGATGGATGGTTGGATCAAATCTTCTGTTGACATGTTCATAAGTAAAGTATTGGATGCTGTAAGCCGTTCAAGGACTGCGAATGGTTTAAATATGATCACTTTTTAAATTGGGCATATGTTGTAGAAAGGCTCATGCAAGTTTATATTTCTGTTCTAGTTCATTTTTCATCTTGTTCTAGTTCAATTCTAGTTCAGTTCTAGTTCAGTTCTAGTTCAGTTCTAGTTCAGTTCTAGTTCAGTTCTAGTTCAGTTCTAGTTCAGTTCTAGTTCAGTTCTAGTTCAGTTCTAGTTCAGTTCTAGTTCAGTTCTAGTTCAGTTCTAGTTCAGTTCTAGTTCAGTTCTAGTTCAGTTCTAGTTCAGTTCTAGTTCAGTTCTAGTTCAGTTCTAGTTCAGTTCTAGTTCAGTTCTAGTTCAGTTCTAGTTCAGTTCTAGTTCAGTTCTAGTTCAGTTCTAGTTCAGTTCTAGTTCAGTTCTAGTTCAGTTCTAGTTCAGTTCTAGTTCAGTTCTAGTTCAGTTCTAGTTCAGTTCTAGTTCAGTTCTAGTTCAGTTCTAGTTCAGTTCTAGTTCAGTTCTAGTTCAGTTCTAGTTCAGTTCTAGTTCAGTTCTAGTTCAGTTCTAGTTCAGGTCTAGTTCTGTTCTAGTTCAGTTCTAGTTCAGTTCTAGTTCAGTTCTAGTTCAGTTCTAGTTCAGTTCTAGTTCAGTTCTAGTTCAGTTCTAGTTTAGTTCTAGTTCAGTTCTAGTTCAGTTCTAGTTCAATTCTAGTTTAGTTCTAGTTCAGTTCTAGTTCAGTTCTAGTTCAGTTCTAGTTCAGTTCTAGTTCAGTTCTAGTTCAGTTCTAGTTCAGTTCTAGTTCAGTTC